>NW_026042541.1:0-188021 GCF_023856365.1 Brienomyrus brachyistius | reverse complement strand
AACACCTCCATGAGACAGAGAATAGCCTGTACAGAGTGCTAATGTGCTAATCTTCCGTGAGACCGAGAAAAACGAGTACACGGTGCTAATGTGCTATCCCACTCAAAAGACAGAGAAATAGAGCACCACGTGCTAATGTGCTAACCGCTGCATGAGAATAACGAGTACAGAGCATTAACATGCTAAGAAAAGTGAGTACGTAGTGCTAATGTGCCAATCCCTCCATGACACAGAGTAAAGCTCATACTGCACGCTAACGTGCTAACCCCTCCATGACACAGAGTAAAAGCTCATACTGCATGCTAACGTGCTAACCCCTCCATGACACAGAGTAAAACTAATACTGCACGCTAACGTGCTAACCCCTCCATGACACAGAGTAAAGCTCATACTGCATGCTAACGTGCTAACCCCTCCATGACACAGAGTAAAGCTCATACTGCATGCTAACGTGCTAACCCCTCCATGACACAGAGTAAAACTAATACTGCACGCTAACGTGCTAACCCCTCCATGACACAGAGTAAAGCTCATACTGCACGCTAACGTGCTAACCCCTCCATGACACAGAGTAAAGCTCATACTGCACGCTAACGTGCTAACCCCTCCATGACACAGAGTAAAACTAATACTGCACGCTAACGTGCTAATCCCTCATAACAGCGATTCAGCTTCCTTTGTACCCTCAGTGACAGAGATCGGTGTCTTTAGTGAAGCACTATCAGAGA
This sequence comes from Brienomyrus brachyistius, assembly GCF_023856365.1. Classification (NCBI taxonomy): domain Eukaryota; kingdom Metazoa; phylum Chordata; class Actinopteri; order Osteoglossiformes; family Mormyridae; genus Brienomyrus; species Brienomyrus brachyistius. The sequence continues at coordinate 187,293 of NW_026042541.1, read as the reverse complement.
AGGCAGACTGAGGACATGTAAGTGTTGGCAAGTCAGAGAAGAAGACAACAAAAGGAGTCTGCCAAGTAAAACAGGCACAAAAGCCTTAATTACAGGGATTGCTGTTTATTGAAGACATGCAAATGTAAACTCTGAAAATTTTAATTATTGATTTTATTTTACTCATCGCCAATGACTTACTCACTTTAAACCTGTCGAAATGCAGAATATATCTAGCATTTGTATTGATTTCCAGAGGCCAGTGCTCCCCAGCCAGGTCCTCTGGGACCCACAGGCGGCCCACATTGCTGGCTCCTAGGTCCCTGCCAGACAGACCAGATTTTCGGGAACTGGGAGGGAGCCAAAAATGTGGACTGTCTGTGGGTCCCCGAGGACTGGATTGGGAAAGACTGCTTTAGGCTGTCCTGTGGTGGACTGGCATCCTTTCCAGGACTCGTACCTCACACCCTGAGCCTCCAGCGACAATGTCCAGGCTCCCGGTGCCTATGAGTTGGATAAGAGGATATGGAAGATGGATGGATGAGTATATATATGTCTGAAAAACTATAACCCCAAATCATGTGACATATAGTCCCATTAAAACGGATTGACTGTATATAATGACCACAAATAAACCACATTTCAAAACCATTATGGTCAATATGCCACTTGGAACCTGACCCAGGATATTGGCCAACACACATTGATCAGGTGTAGAACCACGCGATGGTTCTGCCGATTCCGAGAAGCGAGGCCCGTTTTAAACTAGAAGATAATGCAGGGTTCAAACAGCATTAACAGCAGACATGAGTAAAGTACATAATGCCACGCTAACATCAGATAGGGCTGCTGGGAGATGGAGCGAAAACAGAAGTTGGCCTTTAATTAATTAGCCTATTTGTCAATGATGCAGCATGGTGTAATTTTGATTCGAAATGGTCTGACTCATGAGGCCACAGCTACGCTGAGATACACATCAGCTCCTGCTGCAGAGAAAAAGGAAGATGTACAGAGTCTCTATGATAATAAAAGACCATGGGCTTATCTGACCTTGAGGGGGAGACTTGGAAAGAAGGAGGAAAAACAGAGGAGAGTGGGTTATTCATAAGGACAGGGACTTAATGAAAGCGTCGTTATGCTCATATATCTCGCCATTCAGCTCCTCCGCAGCCGCTGGCCTTGACTCTCCCCAGCCAAGCCCATCAATCTAGCACCAGCACAGGGACCGTCTATCACACGCCCGTGGCAGGGGTCAGGACCAGAAGACCGGGGGGACGGGGGGCATGGAGACCCCAAGAGGACGCATGTGGGAAACCATACAGCAGAAATAAACAAGCGAGCAAATAATGAACAAACAAACATGACAAGGAGACACATGACAGGTATGGCACTCTGGGACTGGGGGGGGGGGGGGGGGGGGCATGTTATGACACTTTTAAATGCACAAAGGACATGCCGGAATGCTGGGAATAAAATGAGAGTAGCGAGGCTGAGAAAACGTGAGTGATTTCAGCTGAAATGTGCTGAAGGAACTAAGAATGAGATCAGGACTGTGGAGCTAAAACAAATAGGTGCAATGTGATCCGTCTATATACTAACTGTGATCCATCCATCCATCCATCCACCCAGATTATACTTCTTGAAGTGACTCTGGCTCCTTCCAGAACTTTCCATTCCTTTGCAGGCCAAGCAGCCAAATCGCTCTCCATCTTTGGAAACGCAGCATTCATTCCTGAGAGCTCTGCTGGTGGGGGGTGGGGTCCGTTCTACCGTCCCGTTCCCAAAGTCGAGTCTTGCGTTCTTGCGGTCTGATGTCGAGGGGCCTTGCTGGAAGTCCAAATCCAAACATATTTACAATGTCAATATTTTCCCAAGTGCGGCTGATTACGCAGAGGCACACAAGCACCGTCTGCGGAGGTTTCGTTCGCCTTCACGGCCTCCTCCATGTTCCAAGTCCTGTGTTTTCAGACATTTATCAAACGGTGTCACAACGAAGCCGTCGCTGCTGTAGCCACTGTAGATTACTGTTGGACTCCTGGGGGGAGCTTTCATCTCCTGTTGCTGACAGATTCCTGCTCTTCTCCTTTGTGGGGAACATGATTTTGTGTTTGTGTGCATGTGTGTGTGTGTGTGTGTGTGTGTGTGTGTGTGGGGGGGGGGGTCTTGCCTTTCATAAAAACGCAGCACTTCATCAGCCCCCCCAGCACACCTCATTAGGTGTGGGAGCCCTTCACCTCACTGCCCCACCACGCCCAGAACGGAGTTCAGCGTAAGGCCAACTTGGGGGAGGGAGGGGTCAGGATACAAGGGGGTCTTCCAGTGGTCCAAAACCAGATCTGTATCCCAACTGCATGGGTCAGGGGGCCAGTGAAATGGCGTGTAGTCCGGGAGCACGGAATGCTGTGCATGAACCCACCCCGTCGCCAGGCTGTCAAGGCCTCAGACGCACCTCCCCAGCCCCGAAACCACAAACTCCAAACAGATTGAGGATCCGCTTTGATTCCCCGGCAGATAGAGTGAGTGAGTGAGTGAGAGTCCAACTGAAAGGATACATGAAGAAAGAGAGAGTGACGGTCAACAGAGCCCCAAAAGAGGCAGAGGGGGGCGCCATCAACTCCATGCTACCTCACCCCCACCCCCCACCCAGTCTGGTTTGTGGGAACATCGGCCCTTTGTAAAAGCAGGAGCAGAAATTTTACAAACCTCATACTGCTTCGATTTCACACACACTCCACCTTTTGTTCTTTTCAGTATGTTTTTGTGTCTGAAACTTTCATCTGCATTTCCACTTATATGAGCTTCATGTGTGCCAGGCTTGATGGGGACGACCACCACCCCAACTTGCCAGATTCCGATACCGGCACCCCTCTAGCATCTCCCCCCTGGCTCTATTAGATAATCATTCCATCATTTTGCTCATGCAACAGCTCAGAGCGGGAGCCAGGCCTGTGAAGCGGTGAGGACTCTAACTCAGGGAAAGATGGACCTTCAGAGGAGCTGCACTTACGATCCGTTAACACCATATATAAACTGTATATTGCAGGTTTAAAAGTTCAGCCCTCTTCCCCAGGGCCTGAACGCATCTCAGTGTAAAGCTCACTGCTGGTGGTAACTCAGTGCTTAGCAAAAATAAGTGCTGAATCAATGCAATGCCTTGTGGAAGTGCTGAGATCCGTGCAGAATCGTCCGTGAAGGTAAACACATCTCTGGGAGGCTTACGAGTGTCAGCTTGAGCGAGGATACCAGCTTTCCAAAACCAGACATTTTCCAGGATAGCCGTCAGCTTCTCATGCAAAATTCCCACCATTTTTTTCCCCCGGCTTCATTCCTTGTCCAAGCCAAAACGTCAGTCTCTTGTATGACTTCCTGACAGGAGGGCATGTAGATTCTCAGGAAAACGGCCCAAGTCCTGAAGGATGATTTGCAGGCACACCAGGCTCGCCTGGGTTTGGGGAGAAAAACATTCCAGATTGAGGGGAGAAACATTTGGGAATTTCTGCATCCCTGAAAAATGGGCTGGAAGCCTTCTAATCGAAATGGTTACATTTACATGAGAGCTGAATTTCAGTCAGTTAGACTGAGTGCGAACAGACACTCTGACACCCAAAGCAAACAATGAGAGACCAGGCCTCTGTCCTGGCAGGCAGACCCACACGACACACCGCAGCAGAAAAGTGCCGCTACGTGGGCCACCGTTGTGCTTTAACAGCAGTGGCACGGCCTGCCATGTCGGGTCAGACGTAAGACACAGAAAGCAGACATACTGTGTGCTTCCTGTCTGGGGGTCGGCGGTCAGGGGTTGGGGGTAGTGGACATATCAGACGCACAGAGGATGGAGAGTGAGTCAGAAGGAGCGATATAGAGATGGAGGATGTGTGAAAAGAGAGAGGGCTGGTGCTCTGGCCCTTGGGGTGGGGGGTTGAGGCAGCTGGGGAACTCACTGGAAGTGCATGTGCGGACCATACCTGCTAAGTGTCACGGCCTCCTGGAAGCAAGATTGACGACTGGTGTGGGACATGAAGACCTTGTGGGAGATACAGCTGCCTACTACACTGTCAGTGTAACGTCACTGCTGATATCCCTGCGATGATGCCAATATCCCTATAATTATATATGCTGTGATTATCTTGATATCACTGTGATAATGCTGATATCCCTATAGTGATGCTGATATCCCTGTAATGATTCTGAATTCCCTGTGATAATGCCAGTATCCCCACAGTGATGCTGATTTTCCTGTCATAATGCCAGTATACTGTTAATGATGCTGATATCTCTGTGATCATTCTGATATCTCTGTAATGATGCTGATATCCCTGTAATGATACCGGTATCCCTATAACAATGCTGATATCTCTGTAATGATTCTGATTTCTCTGTGATAATTCTGATATTCCTGTGATAATGCTGATATCAATGTAATGACACTAATATCCCTGTGAAAACGCTGATATCTCTGTAAGGATACTGATATCCCTGTGACAATGCCAGCATCTTTACGATGTTGCTGATATCCTTGTAATGATTCTGATTTCCCTGTGAAAATTCCGATATCCCTGTAATGATGCTAATATCCCTGTGAAACTGCTGGTATTCCTGTAATGATGCTAATATCCCAATTAAAATGCTGAAATCCCTGTTAAAATGCCGAATGGTTGTCTCCTCACTCAGTTCCCTGGTAAAATCTCAGTACTGGTTCTGTCCCCCTGCCCCCACAATTCGTATCAATTAAGTGACACCCAAGAAAATGACATTGTTTGTGAGCATATTAATTAATTCATTCAAATAAATCAGACAGATGACCTCGGCTGGTCTTTACGTCCCTCATTTATTCAGTCCCCTTTAAATGGTCCAGTTCATGTCCCAAATGAACATTTTCTTCATCGGACCAGTGGCTGCATTTTTTAAAGCACAGAATCTCTCATTATGTAGAATATTTATTTTGGGATTTGCCTCTGTGAAGACCTCTGTGGGAGAATAAAGACCCCAAAGTCTTTAATGTAGAAGAATACATTAAAAACATCTTTTGAAGTGGGCAGTAACCACTCAGCTGCCCGCAGTGGGCATGTGGCGGTGAATATGTGTCAGTACAAGTCTAGCTTTTACACCTGCCTTATGTGTGACTGTGCATTTCAACAGACAACAGGCTCACCTCCGCAGCTATGGCCGGCAAAATGATCCCCGATGATCCATTATGGTAAGGGGCTGCGGAAGCTGAACTTTGAGCGAGCTAAACAAATAAAGAGGAGGCCACTGCAGGTGTGTAAATGAAATTTTAGCAACAATTACTCAGGAAGGCAGAGCGGCCTGCACCCAGCGAGGGGCCCTGTGATTTATCAGCACTTAGCTTCCCTCTGAAGGGAAATGCTACATCGGTGCCCTCTCCCCATGAGTCCTTTCGATTTCCTCGCCCGTTTACTCAGGCCCCGTTTCAGAGCCAAGCACCCGGTAAACAACGAGTTTACGCAGCTTCATAAAAGCTTGCGCGTGAAAGGAGTTTTGTTGGAAGTATCAAAGAGCTTCCATTAGGAAATGTTGGACAGCTGAAGATGCAGTGTGAGTGTGAGAGAGTGGGAGAGAAGGCGGGGGGGGGGGGGGGGGCGGCATTTGTTTCCTTGGAATGAACGTTTTTCCTTACGCTGATGGCTAAAAGCAGGGCTCAGGCTCCCTTTCAGCCAGGGAATTACAGGAGCAGGATAAACACAGCAACGGCCCCCCCTCTCTCACCCAGCGCAGTCCTAACTCCCTCAACAAAGAGTGGATTATGGGAGAAAAGGCAGTCCTAACCTTCCCCCCACCACCGCGGATGCCGTTGTGGTTAAGCGTTAGATTGTCTGCCACTTTCAAAAGAGGGCTGTCTCCCCCCACCTCTCGCAGGCGACGCCTGGAAAAGGTGTCTGTCTTTAGGCCGAATGTGGCCCCGTTCTATGGAAGTCGGGCCAGCAAGACCGGTCCTGGTATCTCCACGGTCCTGAGGCGAGTATGAGGACGTGCAGGCCTGCAGGCCGCATATCTGCGGAGGGTTAATGGCGACCTGCTCTGCAGATCCAGTCCGCCTCCCCCCTAAGACAGTGCCATTGTTTGGGATGACATTTATCCAAACCAATAACGCTCAGTCACAGAGCACCAGAACCAATCATGCTAAATAACTGAACACCTGAACTAAACACGTTCAGTCATGGAGCACTTGAACCAATCATGCTCAGTCTTGGTGCACCTGAACCAATCACGCTCAGTCACGGGAGCACTTGAACCAATCGCACTCAGTGCACTTAACAGCATGCTGCGATGTGAAACGACAGGCCCTGAGAATTAGCCTCTTACTTCATGGACTTGATAGCATCTCCAGGTTCTGGCTCCTCTCTTCGTGGCCTTCGGCACACAGACTGGGCTGAAAGGGAAAGCGCTGACTCAGGGCTGTTTGGCAGTTGCATTACGAAACCCGAGACACTGTTTGCCCCGCTGGCAACAGGTGTGACCGGCTGGCTTGTGTATTTGCTTTTCCCATAATTCCTAGAAGCCAGCATAGCAGTCAGGCTAATCAGAGCCTATGGCTCACCTTGGCATGAGTTATATTAATGGTGTCATCACCACCAATAAAAAAATCCTCTGTTGATCTGGGACTTGGATGTTTTTGGTGTCCCTGCGCATGCCACACGTTGAGACCGAGCGATGCCCTCTAGGAACTGAAAAAACCAGCAGACACGGAGATCATGTGACCCCAGCTGAATGCAGGCTTTAAAGGGTGTGCGTGGGACACAGATCCGGCGAAAGAGAGACTCATGGCTGCTGTGGCCGTCACCCTTACGTCATTCTGCACGTGATACTTCGGCCGTACTTTCCTGGGATGCGTCGTGCCGAGGGACTTGGTCATTTCGTGAGCAGGGCCCGTGCAAATGTTCTTTTGCATCCCACCCAGATTTATTAGTGAAATTGAGCATCTGCGGGCAGGGGACGCCCAGAACGGAGCAGGGGCATCATCCTCCCACAGGATGCCCATTGTTACCGTCGCAGGGGAATGATTAGCGGTCACTCAGGAGCCTTTCATCTTTCCCAGTGTCCGTGGCGGTCCACTCAGCAAGCCTTTCCTGTGCAGCGAGCCGTACGGGAACACGTCGTGACAAGAGGAGGGCGGGGAAGGAGATGCTGCAGAATGTATCGTTTTAAGATATATTTCCATTTAAATGCACCCGCTCTGGCCCAGGCTCAGGCAGCGGGTGTTCCCATGGCAACCATAGGCTGGTGGTTAATACATAACAAATAGTAAATTCTGAGACCTGGGTGCGGGGGGCTTTGGGTAGGTGGGGGGGGGTCTTTCTTCTCGGCTGGGGCCGTTTGAGCCTTCGACAGCTCAATGACTTCATAGCTGGACACCTCCTCCGCCCGCTTTGCCTCAGCCGCCGAGCACTGCGCTGCAGCTCAAAGGGAGATCCATTCAGAGGAGATTTAGGCATACTCCTCAGTGGTGACACACACGATTATTTCCAGATTTCTGAGTTTGGAAGGCTCCTTTTCCCTCTCTTCCAGATTGAGTTTTTCTTTTTTATGGCAGCTGTCCCTGAGAATTACAGGCTTGCAGTGAAGCCTCCACCAAAGTGGCTCGCCTTCCCTCCTCGGCACCAGTGTGAAATTCCTCAGTGATGTTTCTTCACCGGTATGCTGGGACCGTTGATCCGTCGATTCTCGTTCCTCTTGGGTCTCGGACTCGGTAAGCTGTGTGAAGGTGAACAGAGGAAACTCCAAAGGGATTATTTCCCGATGAATGAAGAGATCAGCCCTGACCGTGAGCTCACGTGGGGCTGCCCTTTGACCTCGTGAATGGAGGGTTTCTTAATTGAATCTTGGGTAGGATGTGTTGTGTGTGAAGCCCTGATTGGAGTTGTGTAAAGTCGTCTTTGGGGAAAACCTGTTTTCCTAAACGTCCCCCCACTGAGCCTGGTGACGTGTCCCTTGTGTGAATGCTGGGTGACTCTCCCTGTAAAGATAGCTGACCCGGAGGGAGCCCTGGCAGAGTGTGCAGGAGTGCATCCTGCGGGTCACATGGTCTGGGGTCAAGGGTCATGAATGCGGACACCTGCACAAGGTTCTGTTCAGGCACGGATGCCTTGGCGGAGAGAATGCCGCTGAAGCCACGAAAGGGAGAGAATGTCAGTGAAAAATCTCTCTGAGGAAATAATTGCCCCTGTGCAGAGGACCAGGGACATTTAGGGCTACACACAGTAATTAATCCGCCCCACCCTGTTACCAAGGAGTCATGGCACAGGGTGCAGGTTCTCTGCAGGGTTCTCTGATGAGGTTTCTCTCTGTACCCGGTTCTGTGTGTGTGTGGGTTGGGGGGGGCTCACAGATCATCGCCCCATCCTCTAATGCCCTCCTTTATCTAACACACCACCGGCTCCCATTAAGCTGCTCTATGCTAAGTTACACTGGTTAATTGCAGAGTCCTCTGCAGACCCCCACCACAGGACTCCCCCTCAGTACCACTCATCTTACCTGGCTGGAACCCCCGCCCCCCTCAAAAACACTTCCAGCCGTCTCCCCCACACCAACGTTCCCTCTCCCTGCCGGCTTCCTAAATAATCACAGTGCTGTCAATAAGCTGTCCAACAATGGCCCCCCGTCACACAACGCTGGTCTGTTTGCTCTCAGCCTGCCTCCACCCCCTCCCCCCCCCCCCCCCCCCCCAAGTCACAGTGGAGAGGAAGAGTGACAGTTTCGCAAACAGGAGTTGGTCAGATAAAACAGCACAGTCAGTAGGTTTACATGCACACAGAAAAATCAAATTATTGTGTTAGTCAGACTGAAATCGTACTCCCCCAGCATCCTACTTCTTTGTACTTGCATAACCCTTAAAATGATGTTGAAAAACGACTTACAAACATTTCAAGTTACGAACAACCATTCGGAAAATAATCTCAGTTGTAAGTAGAGGAGCGTCTGTATAGATATTATAGGGCAGGGAGTTTAAGTCTCCCTAAAACATAGAAAAAAAAGCAAGTTTTGTAAGTTAAATTATTATTCCTTTTCAAGATTATCTAGTATATATTTAAAAATCAGTTTTTACAGTTTTACATCTTTTGCATGAGTGCTGTATGCACCTCTGAGACAATCATAATCATTTTCATCCTTGCTGCTTAAATCACTCCTAGACGGGTTCGTGAGAAATTCATGCTGAACTCCTTTTTTGTTTCATAAATACCCCAATATTTATTACAACAAATCACATTGCAATATTATACCGTGCTGTCATAGTGTATTATACAAAATACCTAATGTCTTGTTAAACTATCCTGATCTACTTGTATCTGTTCTTCAGACCAGATCGCAATTAAAGCTCGTCCATGTAAGCATGATTATTAATTTTATTATTGTTTATGTGTGTGACGAATAGATCAACCGGAAAAAGCACAATACTAACAAACTGAAAGGAGGCATGTTGCCATATATTGTGTTAAAACCAAACATAACTTCGGTCATAAATCTACTCCCTTCCTGCGCATGTATATTGGGACAAGGACAGTCATCCGATTAAATGGCACAGTTGAGATATAACCGTAAATCGACTTAGCTGTGCATGTACACGTACTGAGCGTCACTCAGTCTGGTCTCCTGCAGAAACAGCTTGGAGAGGACTTTATAAACATGCTGTTTGCAAATGAAAAAGTTCAGCCCAATCAGACTGACCCCTGCTTACGTGCCAATCAGACTCCCTCCTGCTTACCTGCCAATCAGACTCTTCTACTCGCCAGCCAATCAGACTCATGCTCACCAGTCAATTAAACTGACCCCTGCCGGCCATTCAGTCAGACTGATCCCTGCTCCCCAGCTAATCGGACTGACTACTGCTCACTGGTCTGTCTCTCCATCCCAGTCCATCCATGTCCTCAGCGTTATTATTATATTAGTATTATTTAACATACGTGACCCTCAATCAAAGGCGAGCTTTTGCTGTTGGAATAAAAAAGGGAGCAAAAAGTGCCGTTACAGCGAAAGCCGTGTGTTTACTCTCCGTGGAAATGGGAGGTGCTAACGGGGGGATGGGGGGGGGGGGGGGGGGGGGGGTGATGCTCATACCTTTGCTCTCTCCATCTGTCTCTCTCGCTCTCTCCGCAGCGCTGATGCCTCCCACGGGCATTAATCCTCTGGGGCTCTGCTTCTTCATCTAATAATACCTGGATTTCATTGCTTGACATATTTAAAAGTAGTCAAATGCATTCTGCTGGGGGACAGGTGTCTCTCTTATTGAGTTGATCCTCCCACCTCCACCCGGTTATCCCAGACCGGAGCTCCAGCGGCTGCAGAAGGGGGGTAAGACTGAGGGGGTTTCCCCTGGGGTGTGAAAGGAGGGAACAAGATGTCGGCAGCCGCGTGACCATGCGATCGTGGAAATGGCAGGATGACGGGCCAGATGGCGCTGCGGGAGATGCATCGCAGGATGGCAGCGCGGCGAACGCCGGCTATTTAGCATGTGTTAGCATATCAAAGACTCATAAAAGGAAAAGCCTTTTAATTTCAACGAAGCTTTATGGGTAACAGTCTGCCTGCTGCCTCAGCAGGATGGGAAAATTGGCTTCGCCAGTCACTGGGAGCTAAAGATGGGGCGAGACAGTGTTGCTGCTGGATCTTGGCGTTACGCAGCTTGCATGCGACGCACTTACCCGGCAGCTGACTGTGTTTCTGGCTGTGCTGTCAGTGACCCCATTAATCACCCACTGTGGGCCACTTAGCAGCTGGGTGGGGGCTCCTGATACAAGGAATAATGACTGGTGCCCTAGAACCTAAAGATGCCCGTGATCTTATAATGAAAGCTGACCCCGGACGAGGCCTCAGAAAATGAGGAACATCACACCTAACCCAATGCAAGTGGCCATGGGAGCCCGGGGCAGGCTGCAGGTGGGGGGGGTGAGGGTCTCCTTCCATGTTACATACAGCAAACCTCAGCAAAGACAGTTACACAAGCCTCATCATGCTGCACCCTCATGGCAAAGGCTCTTACAGGCTGTGGTTTCATATTCCCTCATTACTGAACATGTTTTCTATGTCCCTGAGCCCTGAAGGAGAGCGCACCCTGAACACACCCTGAGCACAAACTGCACAACCCTGCACGCAACCCGAGCGCACCCTGAACACACCCTGAATACACCCTGTGCACGGCCTATGCAGACCCTGAACTCACCCTGTGCACACCCTGCATGCACCCTAAATTCACCCTGCCTGCACCCTGAGCACATCCTGAGCACACCCTGCCTGCACCCTGAGCACACCCTGAGCACACCCTGCCTGCACACTGAGCACACCCTGCCTGCACCCTGAGCACACCTTGAGCACACCCTGCCTGCACACTGAGCACACCCCTGAGCACACCCTGCCTGCACCCTGAGCACACCCTGCCTGCACACTGAGCACACCCTGAGCACACCCTGCCTGCACCCTGAGCACACCCTGAGCACACCCTGCATGCATCCTGCATGCGTTTCTGTTTCTGCTGGCTTCTGAAAGGACTGGAAACGCAGAGAGCGAGTGGCTGTATTTGGGAAGAGCCTCCTCTGATTTATTTGGTGAGCCACTGAGCCGGGCGCCGCTCCGTCTCGCCCCGTTCTGTTCCATCCCTCCTCGTTCCAGAAGGAGCGTAAAACCTATGCACAGTACCTTCCTCCCACCACAGCGTGATGGACAAGGGGACCGGAGCCACTAGCTGACCGTGTAACGAGGGGGGTGGGGGCTGGGCCATAGCACTGCTGTAAGTCTGTCCCACATTTAACAGTTACTGGGCTGCAGTACAAAGCTCAAGTGGAAAAGATCAAAACACAGAGAGACAGGAAACAGAACTGGCTCGTATTTGGGTGCTTTCAGAAAGGAATGACTTTAAAATGTACCTCAAATTTCTGTTTCATTTGTTTGGGCCATATTTTCCATGCAAACATTTCTAAAATCCTGAGCTCTTGATGAAAATCCTCCACAACCGTTTCTCGAATATAGACAGAGCGTTATGCCTCCACGCTGCGAGACAGGGAAGTTCCTACAGCCCATTGTTACGCCTCAGTGCTCCGTAACGGTGACGTGCATACAGCAGAACGGGCACTTGCTAGGGTTGTAGATTTTCTGATTAACAAACTGCTCTAACCTGTACTGTTTGCAATAAGGCAGCATTCCATGTTGCTTGAGAGATGCAGCGAGGGATGTTTTCTTAAAGAGATGAGAAGCTCATTGAGAAGGGTGCCCCCCCCAAACTCAGCACCCCCATGGGGCCAGGATTCATGCCTGTCAATCCTTTCCCTATAAAGCACTTAACCGTCAAATGTCAGGACTCAGCACTGAGAGGGCTTAGGCTGCTGACTCCTAGGTACAAACTTAATAAAGCTACATGTTTTAGTAGAAAAAACTAGGAAAGCCTGAAGCTCTAAAGCAAAAGCGAGCAGGGGAACATGACCACACGCAACCGCAGCCGTGACTACAGTAAGCTTATATAGGCGATGATGGTTATAAAGTGGAGTCACCTGGAGGAGAGAAGGTCTGGCGATAGAGGGCAAGCTCTCCTGTGGCAGCTAACCTGCGGACTGGATTCTGGAGCGGATGTGCCAGGGGTTTTGCAACAACAAGCTGTTTTTAGCATTGCGTATTAACTATAGCTGACCGGTGGTTTCGGTCGCAAATCGTGAAATAACTGCAGGAATCACCCATCACAGCTGAAAAAGGTGAAAGATTAAAAAGAGCTCTAGTTAGCTTTATTAGGGAGAAAGGTCGCAGCTTTCAATGTGAATTAAGGCCAAGGATGCCAGGCCACATGTCTGCTAGCATCAGCGCGCCCTGAGCTGATGGTGTTAATGATCGCAGAGTGCTGCGCTGGTGCTGCCAAGATCTGCTGCATTTCAGAGGGAATGTGTCCAACATTTCACAGGCTTTGAACTTTATTACCCATAGGCCTGTAGGTAGGCAGGCAGAACCAGAATGCACACAGCCTCCCTGTCAGCGTCCATCAGCCAGACCGGCCCGCAAGTCTCCCAGCAAACATCAAGACTCTGTTTTCCACTTTTACGTCTGGCAGCAGTTTTCTACAAGACCCACAATGTACAACAATAAGCATGCAGATATTTTACTGCTGGGTGAAGTTAGCATTAGTTAGCATATGGCTATTATTTAGCATGAGTGTGTCTATGACCAGCTAATTCCTGAGATTTATGAAAACGAACGTGGAACACTGCAGTGATGTTCTGCTTTTGAGCGCCGATGGGGGAACCGAGATGGATTTTTCCAAAGGTGCAGCTTTCTGCTGAAGCGAATGGGTGACGTCCGCTGGTGTGACAAAGGTTTGGCCCACAAAAGCGGTTTCACAGACGTTCAGTAACAGAGACACTGCCTACATGTAAGCCTTTGACGGAAAGCGACTGACCTCCAAGGGAAGGGAGCATGTTGGTATCCACGCTTATTATATAATTGGAAATGGCCCAAAAGACAAAATTTAATAAGATGCCGACCAACATGATGGTCACGCAAGCGGACTCTGGAGCTCCTGGGGGCGATTTTGAAAGAGAAGTATTCATTAATTTGTCTGAGGAGAACATAAAGGCGCTCTGAAAACTATGACTAGTTTTGTAAAGGGTGATTATACTCTGCCCCCACCCCCCACCCCATTTGTTTCCCAGATTGTGATGTCCTAACCGGAACATTGAGGCTCTCACCAAACCACCAAGTGCTTTTCACTTCAGTAGTGTCCATGCCAAGGAATGTACCGGAACTGCAGCAGGCAGAATCGTTCCTGCACCGCACCTACCAGCGCCAGAGGCTGCCTGGAGAAGACAGACGCTAACGACAGCTTCGCCGTGTCCGAGACAACCACTGTGATGCTCGGGAGCGGCAAATGAGGCTCCTCAAGTTATGGATTGATACTCCATCAGAGGGACACAAGCTCCAAGATCCCCCCGGACGAGTCCAAACGCCTTGGGCTATATCACGGCAGTAGCCGCCGCTCATGATTGGGTCAGTCTGATGCCGAGTAGTGCGAAGAAAGGCAGACTGAGGGCTGTGATTGGACAGTCGCCACCGCGGAGAGGCGCAGAGATGGACGGCAGACAGCCAGAGGATACAGGCATACAGCGAGGATCGTTAGCAAAATGCATCTGTGAAAAAGCAAGCTGCAAGTACAGACAGTGAGGGACCTAATGGGAGGATGGGGAATGACCAATGGAGGGGAGGTGGGGGGGGTCGGTGGGGTTAGTTAAAGGTCCCAGAGGCTGGAAATCAGCCCTTTTGTTTTCATCTATCTGTTTTTTTAAGGATTTGCAAGTGGAATAGGAGCTAAGCTTTTAAACCAAGGTGACAGGAGATGACGCTGGTTTGTGCAGGTGTGTGGGTGACTGTAACCCCCCCAGGCCCGCCACACACCAAGGTTACTCACACTGCCTGCGGAACACACACTCTGTTTATGAAGGGTCTGCTTACAGCCTTTCATAACCCTGTAACTATTAATATCATGGATTATAATAATCCTGAGACATTTGCTCTGAGCAAAATGTATGTGCCCTGGGATGCCTCTCCAATGACCTCTGACCTTTCACCCCACCCTCACACTCACTCTTCCTAGAGGGTCACTGTGGCTTTGAACCTGGGTCCCCCATCAGTCAAGTGTCAGTGGGGCAATGGGAAGACTTTTGTCAAACTGGAACCTTACTGTAACCCCCCCCCCCCCCAAAGAGATGAACTGGAATATGAACCATTAAATCAAATCCAAGTACAGGTTTAATTACAGCTAAATTCATGTCGCATGTAAATCTCACGCTGACAACATACTCATAAAAATATCCAAATATTTAAATTTATTTAGCAATTACTGTTAAGAAACAATTACAGCTGCTTTCATTATCTAGACCCTCATTATTGACAGAAATAAAATAAAATATCATAGACAGAAGCAAAGATCCAAAAAGCAAACTAAAAAAATTCCATTTTCCAGGTTCTGAAGGATCATGGGGCCGTGAAGCAGTTACAGCACTCAGATCTGTTGGGGGGGGGGGGGGGGGGGGGGCCTGGGCTCCGTGTGCTAGCGATAAGTCAGAGTCTCAGAGGAGGCACACCTCCCCCCGCCCTCATTAATCCTTGCCGGATCACACGGCCCTAATGATAGTCCCGTGCCCCACTGGCCTGCCCCGGTCCCGCGAGTCTTGCGTACGCTCGCCACGTACGCAGAACGCCCAGAACAGATAAATAACGATGTCACAACAAGTCCCTAATCCCCGGCGAAGACGCTGACAGCCCTGCACTTGGAAAATAGCTGCGAGTTTTGTTTTTTTGCCCCGAAGATAAATTTGACTCAGGAGACAAAGCCGTGCTTGCAATCCGCGCACCTTAAAAACAGCAAGCGGGCCCCCTCTGCCGCCCTCCCCCCACTCCTCCCTCCACAAGCTGTCAAAAACGCATAACAATAGGCGTTCGTTCAGTATACATTATTCATCGATTCCGCGTCTCTCCGACTCTCTCTCAGACGTCGGAGATAAACTGACTCCCCCGTCTATAAGAGGCAGAAATGGCCTCCCACTCCAGGCTCGAGTCTGCGAGCGACAGCTCGTTTGTCTGGGGCAGTTTGAATAAAGATCTGGCTCGAAAAAGCTCTCATAATTTATTCATTCCTTCTTCAGCTCTCGCTCACTGGTCAATGCTCCTTCCTCTGGGTGGAGCCGGGGAAGACGGCTAGCTGCCCGCAGGAAATCCATTCGGCCTGAGCAGCGCTCCATCGCACTGGGGTGGCCTGGGGTGAGCGTCTTTTGTGATTTCGTTTTTCCTGCCCTCCTCACTTCCACGGTTTTTTATTTTTTCCCACGAACGCAAATGTTTAAAGCAGATCTTAGATTCTCTGTTTTAATTCTGGGATTGACAGCGAGGAATGTGTGGATTGGGGTCAGATTAGAGACCGAAATATCTTAAAAACAGCTTCCTCTCGGTATCATTTTTACTGGGTGGTGATTAGCGCCTCCACTTGATGGATTAATACACACAACTATTAGCGCGGCTCATTTTTCTACATCTTTTTATAGGTTATCGTCGGGGTAACAACCGGCAGGAACGGGTCTGAAGCTCAGTAATTACAGTGTGAGAAGCAGACAGCCATTTAGCAGGCGATGGAGCGCATGGACCACCTCACTGTTTGTGACGAGTCCCGTCACATCTACGGCCTGTTAGCGCTGGCACTGAGGTCAGGCTTCGGTAAGCAGCTCTGGAAACGCTGGAAATGGTCAGCGCTGGAGGATCGACACCAAACCCCAATCAACTCACGGGTAGCGGCACACATCTGTGATACTCCGTGGTTGACCGTGTGCTCGCTGGACGCCTACTGCCTCTCTCCCAGGCCTGCCAGGGTTTGTCTGCTGCCGGGACACAAAATCCAGTCATGAAAGCACGCTCTGGCAGTTCACTTTTTGATGTAGACTGCTGATACATTTCTGGAGCTACCTCTGGTATGCATTAGTTAGTCCAGACCGGCGGTTATCTGATCGCCGCCGCCTCAGCCAATTGGAGCTGAGCATGTGTTATTGCTGGCTGGCGGCGCCCCCCGGAGGCCAGTGCGTGCTGCTCTTCTGTTTCCTCAGCACTTCTCCGTCCCTGGTGGCATCTTTGTGAAATGTCAGCCATTCCACACACAGCTTTAAAAAATAAAACAGACCACTTACGGCCCATGCACGTCTGTCAGCAGAGGCTACAAGACCCCCCCTTCCTACCTCAAGGATGTCGGATGTGGACTTTGGGTGGAGAGCCAGAGCAGAACCTGATGCAACAGATCCGGAGATGGTGTTGTTATGGAGTGAACGGGGTGAGGCAGGAACATGAGGATGTGATTGGATGTGACAGAGCTGTTGGTGGCGTGGAGGAGAATCCAATTGGACGTGATGAAGCTGTAGCTGAAACGGGATGTAATTTTGTGTGACTGAGCTGTTGGTGGTGTAACGCAGGATTTGATGTGATGTGGAGAAGACAGGAAAGAGAACTTAACCTGATGTGATAAAGATGTAGGTGAGGTGATGGTGGAGCTGATGCAATGTGACGGAGGCAGAGGACGTGCGTGGATTAGCCAATGGGGAGAGTATTACAGATCCGGCGCAGATGTTCAGAGCTCCTGTCTCGCGCCTCGTCACTGTCACCGCCGTCCCCTGCAAGCGGTAGCGTTCATTTGAGGAATTTTCCAATCTAATTTCCATGGCAGAGTCTCAGTCAGCAGTGAAGTGCAGGGCTCTGAAATGAGAACACATCCAGAGCTAAGCGAGACGTGAGGATTTTAAACTCAAGATGTCTTCATATGCTCTCAGTTGCTGCCTAGTTTAAACCAATCAGAACTAAGTAGCAAACTAACCAATGAGCACAGGGTTACACTTATGAGTGACTGCACACCTGCATAATATCCCTAAAACCATTTCTGTCCCATGCAAAGGGTGCAGTGTTAGGACCAGGTTGTAATGTGATGTAGCTCCGATGCAGGCATGCGGTGGTCCAACAGGCCATCGGCGCATTCGAGAGAGACCTACTCAAACCGTGACTCGTGGATTGATGTCCTTAATGGAAAGGGACACCATTCTGCCTCTCCATCACAGAGGACTTCTCTTTGCACGGAAAACAAAATCCGTGCTAGCTATTGATGGCCAACATCAAACAGCCACGCGTCAGGAAAAGGTAATTTTTGAAAGGAACAAAAAGGCGAAGACGCGGGGCACAGACGGCGAGCTGCCCTTTGATGTCGTTTGATGTGGCCTTCAACCTGGAATCCACATCTTATTTGTTCTCCGTGGCAGTAAGACAAAGACTCGTCGTGCTCAGAGAGGTAAGGGGCTGGAGTATGGGGCCCAGGGGCTTGGTGGCCAGAGAAAGGCGTCCATGTCAGGGGGACGTCCTCCAGCGGATTATTCCGCGAGACAGAGACTCCTGGGCCAACATCTATGTCTTTCTCGGTTCAAACCGTAACGACCGCCACTGGAACACAAACAGCTGTGTTAATAGGAGGCTGGCCTTTCATCCTGGGTGCAGGTGGTAGGCAACATGCCCCCAAACATCCAATCAAAGGCCCATCTGCCTGGCGCCTGTTTGACATGCAAACTGCTGCACAGATGGGCCGCCGATTTTAGCCCACGGCCCTGGCGTTGCTCTGGCACTCCATGTCACATCGTTATTCCATCTTTGTATGTCTGTACATCATCGACTGGTCGCTGCTGATTGTCGCTATGCTCACACCCACCCCTGGGACATCCCTGGACATAGCTGGGAGCTCGGACTCCAACACAAACCCCACGCCAATATATATTCAGTGACACCTTGTGCTGCAGCATTTCTTCTGGCCAGAGAGGGACTCTAGTGGCAGGCTGGGTCACCGATAGGAACGTCCCTACGACCCCCCGCCCCCCCCCCCCAGTGCACTTAGCCCCACGTTCACAGAGATGTTTCAGTTTCCAACAAGCCAGCTGCCACCAAGGGTCGTATAAATATTGTATCAGCTCACTACATTTATTTGTAGTGGGGCTGCTGACTGAGAACACCGCCTGTATTAGCATGGGGAGGGGGCAGGCTCACTCGGGAAGACAGACACACACACACACACACATGCATGCACACCTAGACACACACACTCATACAGACACACGGCTGCCATGTGGAAGGTGGCCACACAGACAGACGCAAACAGACAGCCGGACGCTGGTCAATAAAAAGGGATCCGACCAGCACAGCCTGGAATGAACCAGCACTAAGGCCGTGTCTAACCAGGCCAAAGTCATGAAAGCAGCACAGCCGTATTCACTTTGTGTGGTAACAGTTCATCAGCATCAGACCACTGAAAAGAATATGACGGGGAGAGTGCATACAGGAGAGTGTGCAGGAGAGAGTGCATATAGGAGAGTGCACAAGAGAGAGTGCATACAGGAGAGTGTGTAGGGCAGAATGCATACAGGAGAGTGCATACAGGAGAGTGCGCAGGAGAGAGTGCATATAGGAGAGTGCACAGGGCAGAATGCATACAGGAGAGTGCACAGGGGAGAGTGTATACAGGAGAGTGCGGTGAGGAGAATGTGCTGAGGAGGACAAAATGTCAAATACATATACGTGATATATAATGTAAATAATAACTGCCCTGTCCCACACACACCTCATTAATGGTGGCAGTGGGAAACAGTATCATGAGCAGCCTGATCTCCCTCTGAACCTCGGTCCCTGGCTTGGGCATCCTCTGGCAGGATGAGCACAGTACAGGGATGTTGGCCGGAAGTAAACAGCCCCCCTTCACTGGCCCGGGCTCCGCGTGGGCAGGAGACTCCCACCCAACCGCCCCCCGTATGTCGATCCACGATCGACCTGGACCTCCACCATCACTTCGTAAAAAGATGGCAAACGTTAAATGCCGGGAAAACCTCAGACAGATATTTACAGTGTGTGAGTGATAAAGGACTCAAGCAGAACATCATTACTGCGAACAGAAATACCCAGGAGTGCGTCCGCAGTGGGTCACGGCTAAAATATCACAGCAGCACATAATAATCTCTGTTTTGGTATGAAGTCACCCAGCCACATTTTACCATCTGTTACTTGTAAATGACTGTAACGATCTGTTTTTTAATTAAATTCTGCCAGTTGAAGAAAAACAAGAAGCCCTTCCCAGTCTGTAACTTCTCATACCTCTGTTATTAAAAAATACTTCTGCAGAGGAACCGGCTTGCAATCCGCCTTCCGCACCAGGGCGCGTGACGGAGAGCGAGGCAGAGCCAGCCGGAACACGCGTGCCGTCTCTCTCTCTCTCTCTCTCACACACACACACACAAATACATACACACACACACACAGACACCCCTGCAGCTCCCACTGCGCTGATGCAAGCTTTGCGTGGAATACAGATATGTGGCGCCTTTGTGCACCAACATCTCTGAGCCTCGAGATTCTGCAGCACCTCCTAACAAGCTGCTCTGTAAGGCACAAGGCATCTACACCGTGTAGGACTGCCGGCTCTGTGGCTGGTGAGAAGGCCTACACCTCAGCACACACACACACACACACACACACACACACACACACACACACATGTACATAAACAAACATGCAAACACATACACACACAAACACTGTCAAGCTGACTCCCCCCCCCCCCATACCCCTCTCAGCATCCCGTCGTGTCTAGAGTTGCATGTCTGGCAGAAGACCCCCCCCCCCCAGTGCCATCACTGTGCATCTATCCTTATCGCTGCAGCCCATCCCAACACGCTGGACCGCTTGCGCCACAGCCGGCCACAAAGACCAAAAGCAAGCTCCGGTGAGACCCCTGATCGAGGCGCGGGACCAGGGCCTACACACACAGCCGCGTTACTCTGCTCCCCCACAAGGGAAGATGAGTGCGACCAGCTCCGGAATTTAACCTAATCTGTCCTCCCCACACCTTCCCCGGCTGATAGCAGCGCTTCCTTAAACCTAATAAGGAATGTGCTTGAGGTCACCCGGAACGAGCACTTAATGACGGCTACCGGATCTCTCCGGAACGATCCAGTGTCGGACACAAAGGTCTTCTTCAGCGCGGTGACCGGAGAGCAAAGCCGTCGCAGGGTGGCTACTCTACTCCCTGAGGCCATACGCTCTCTTCAGTACCCACAATCATGTTAGGCACACCGCTGTCCTGAAACAGACTGTCAACCCCTCCCTCAGTGGAGCCGCTCCCACCTCAGAGGTGCCAGTCCCCCCCCCCCCCCCCCCCCCTTCCCAGGGTCATTTATAGTTTAGCTCCTGCTGAGTGTTTTCCGGTGACAGGCATTTAGGTGGATGCAGTACAGAGACACATGTGAACAGAGGGAGCTCAGGTACGAACGGGAAATCAGCTTGCAGCTCACAGGCAGCCCATGTCAGGGTCACGGCCTGCACAGTGACGCCGGTCTGAGCCCTGCCTCACCGAGTCCTGCCATACCGAGACCTGCCTCACCGAGTCCTGCCTCACCGAGTCCTGCCACACCGAGCCCTGCCACACCGAGTCCTGCCTCACCGAATCCTGCCTCACCGAATCCTGCCTCACCGAGTCCTGCCACACCGAGACCTGCCTCACCGAGCCCTGCCTCACCGAGTCCTGCCACACCGAGACCTGCCTCACCGAGTCCTGCCTCACCGAGTCCTGCCACACTGAGTCCTGCCACACCGAGCCCTGCCTCACCGAGTCCTGCCATACCGAGTCCTGCCTCACCGAGTCCTGCCTCACCGAGTCCTGCCACACCGAGCCCTGCCTCAAAGAGTCCTGCCTCATCGAGCCTTTTTTCTTTTTAAGAACAGAAGCAAATGGAAGGAATGAGAAAGAATGGAGACCTTGGCAGATAAGACGCTCCTGCGATGACAGAGGCCTTCAAGTGGCTCTGAGTGTCATCCTCTGATCCCCTAAAACTACAGGAAAACACCACACCAACCGGCCTCGCCCCCCCTCGCATTTATCGCAAGACACGCCATTCCCCGACCTACATTTTTTTAACCACCATCTCACATATCTCTGTTTTCTCCACTCTGCTCTTCTTCCAACATTTAATCCCAAGTCTACCGTGGCGCCCCACCCTGCTCGACTTCCAAAGAGGCACTTCATCTGAATCTGTCTCGTCTCTCCAAGCTGCTGGAACTGTCGGACAAGCATTTAGGAATCTGCCAGATGGTTAACGAACTGTAAAGTCCTACAGCATTTTTTTGGAGGGGGGGGGTAACAGTGTGCATTCTGGTCATCTGTTCCACCTTTTCATCCTGCATACAAACACTTCAGTGGAGTAAAGTCATATGAAATGTCGATGAAATGGGCGCTATGTGCCTGTCAGTCCAGCGTTCTCTTTGGGGCAGTATTTCCCAGCCTGGTCCTCGGGGATCCCCAGATAGTCCACATTTTTGCTCCCTCCCAACTCCCTACCTCAAACTGTTTTGCAAGGAATCCAAATTAGCTGTTTTTTGTGGGTGATTGTGAGCGGAGGCAGCTCAGAGGCAGGACTGCCTCTCTCACGGGTGAGGTCTACATTAACACTGCTAGGTTGCATTTTCATCCTTATCTTATTAAATTAAACGGACATATTTGTATGCTGGGATTGCCTTTGAAGATGGAAGCCATTTCAGACTGACCTCAGTGAGGATTTAAGAGCTGAAGAGTGGGATGGGAGTGATTGAGACGGGGTGACCGGGACAGGACTCTACGGTACGGTGTTTGGCATTAAAGCAGATTAATGCTCTCCAGACACCATTAGGATCTGGATGAAGATACGAGCAAATTACAAGTAATAAAAATGTCTTTCTGTACAAAAGGTGGGAGCAGGAATGAGACCCAGGAGCAGTTTGCAGGACCCCCCAGCCAAGCCTATGGAAGCGGTGAGTAGCAGCAAGTGGGGGCGGAGAACCCAGCTAAGGGGGCGGGACTTGAGAAGGCGAGTCACATGGGCAGTGGTGGATTCTGACTATTGTCTGGCCGCCATCCAGGACATGTACAGCAGTGGCTCAGCACCAGGGCTTAAAGGGACATCTGTACTTCATCCAGAAGGAGAGATAGAGAGCGAGGGAGAGAGAAGAGAGGAGGGAGGTGGCAGGCCCCCGGTCATTCATACTGAAGAAAGGGCCATTTTTCACGCTAATAATCGTTCCTTTAATTCACAGGCAATAGCTCTGCGGTTCCCAGGGCTCCGCAGGTTAGGGACACCTGGGAGGGGCAGTTAAGCATTCTAATGACCAGGGACTATCCTTTCGAGCCAAAAAGGTGGCCCTTCAAAGACAGGAATGACAGAGAAGTCCGTGGGGGAGAGGGGATCGTTTAAGACGAGCCAGTGAGACAAACATGAGAAGGACAGACCAAAAAAGCCGATAGCAAAGAGCTCTTACGGGGCCCTACACATGCAGACCCAGCTATCCGATAACAGATTGACGTGATCAGGGGCTGATGTCAGCTGACGATCTTTCCCATGGACATCGGCAGGCAGACTGAGGGGTGTACCACCTAAGGACAGAGGAACCGATTCTGCCAGGTTCATGACAACTCATGACAACTCATGTAACCACATCGCATTTTTAATCTGCAATTATACTGAATAAGCACATCATAAAATATCATGTTATCTCTGCAGTGCCTTGACTTACTGCCAAATAAAAGAGGGCCATACTTTTTATAGGAGTGCTATAACATCCACAAAGCTTTCCCAAGGAATGAATACTCCACCTTTTAGAAAGAAACTGATAAATTCATTAACAGACTTCATTCTGGATTTTATTATTCATACTGATATGAGTCTTACATGCATTCAGGGTGTAAGGAAATATCTGCTAACAGCATTGAATGATAATTTGATAATGATGAGGGTGTATTTCACAAGCCTCCATGTACTTTGTCCGAATGGCGCCGGTTGTTTTGTTCGAAAATGGCGTGAACACCCCCCCCCCCCCCCCCCCCCCCCCGCCAGACCAGCTATAATTGAGGCTGACGTTCCCGGCATTGGCTCTGTCCGTCGGACACGTTATTCACGCTCGAGCAGCATTCCCTTTGCGCTCCGGCTGGCCAGGGAAGTGGAGAGAGGGCAGAGAGGTGGGGCAGAGGAGAGGCGAGTGAAAAGGGGAGATAAGCCTGTAAGGAGAGAGGCACGGGGCGGGGGGGGCATTAAGTCGTTTACCAGGAGTGGTTACGTCTTAATCCCGCAGGGGTGGATGGCAAACTGAAACGTAATCTGCCAATTACAGCAGCAGCACTGTTCTGTTTCATTGGGGGGGGGGGGGGGGGTTGGTTCTCTGCTCTTCCCTGTGGTTTTCTACACTCCTCTGCAGTTCTTTGTGGTTCTCCACGATTCTCTGTGCTTTTCTGGTTCTCAGCGGTTTCCCAAGGTTCTCTGTGCTTTCCTGTGGTTCTCTTTGGTTCTTTGTGACCTGAATTTGCTGCTGTCCCGTTTAATGGCTTGGAATCTGGCCTTGACACGACATTGCTTCTGTGAGCTGGAAATAAATATTTTTCTCCTGAAATAAAACAATAACTCAGCAGCAGAACCGAGATGTTTGTGAAATGCAGCACCCCTTGGCGTCTCCCTGTACCATTATGGCCCTTGTATATTTCACTGTAACGCCTGAGTTCTGTTCATCCCTGATGCCCTGTCTCACACCATCTGGAGACGCCCCCCTCAGGATCACACAGCGGTCGTCTCAAACAAGCATGTAATCATGTGACATGCTAGTTTCTCTCGTTACTGGTGAGTACATTAGAAACAGACCCAAAACAGGAGAAAGATGGAGGCATGGAGTCAGGTGACACATCCAGTTGTGTGAATCAGGTCCAGGAAAATAACTCCAGTCTCACGATGTTGTGTCACAAACGTGTGGTGATGTCCTCCTGCTCCTTGGCTGCGGGAAGAATCTAACATAGCATTTTTGAGAAACTGACGGAGAGTGTGAATGAATAGACTGTCTGTCAAAGACGATAAACCTGCCACTTGGCGAAGGCTCTCTGATCAGGCGCTCTCTCTCTCTCTCTCTCTCTCTCTCTCTCTCTCCACACTCTATCTATCTCTCTCATTCCCTCTCACTTCAACCCGAAGGTCAACAGTCTTTGATCTCGTTAGCCGGAGCGTGGAGAATGCGCTCCGCTCTTCACCTTCATAAACACCGACTCAAAACACCTCCGGCACAAACACGGCCTTTAGATGGACACGCCTCCACGGTGTCTCTGCGTGCTGAGGGGGGGCTTCAGCCAAGCGTCCGAGGGCCCTTAGCACTGGGATTCCTCTCGACTGAGCGGTCTCTACGCGAGTGCTGCGGCCGGCAGTGACTGGCTCTGCTTTTAAATCGAGCTTCCTGCTTCACCGTGTTTATCGCTACGTCCCGGCTCCCCTCTGGCCCCGCACCGTCTGCTCCCTGAATCAAAGGCTCGCTTCTCAGATTGACTCGCACCTTCCATCGGCGAGTCGGGCTTCAGCGCCCTGCGATGCACCGCCCCCTCCTCAACCCCTCCTCACCCCCCCCTCTCCCGTACTCCCCCAGGCGTGATCTACCCATCTCTTTTTTCTCTTATTATCTCTTAGTTCTATATGGGGGAGTTCTGCAGTTTTTTTT
Organism: Brienomyrus brachyistius; assembly: GCF_023856365.1. Classification (NCBI taxonomy): domain Eukaryota; kingdom Metazoa; phylum Chordata; class Actinopteri; order Osteoglossiformes; family Mormyridae; genus Brienomyrus; species Brienomyrus brachyistius. The sequence continues at coordinate 162,270 of NW_026042541.1, read as the reverse complement.
GGGGGGAGTGCAGAAGGTTTACTTGTTAGAAGGAGGTTCTGGGGGAGGGATAGTGTGTCCTCGGATGAGGAAGACCTGGAGGAAGGTAACCTTCATCCTCATCCTGTTCCCTGGGGGCGTTGCAAGATCCTCAGATGAAGAAGGACAGTAAATTGCTCCATTTTGTACCTAAGACGAACAACGGGGGGAAGCGTATCTGCTGCCATGTAGCATACAACAAACAAACAATACACCCGGAGGTCAGGCCGTCACGCATGGCTGCGAGCATGACTGTGGTGTGCCTGACAGGGCATGCCCGTTCAACCCGACCTCCTGGTCTCGGCCTAACTTCCCAGCCTCTCCCTCCCTTATCTCCCGGTCAGCACTGAGCCGAGGCGGCTGTTTACATTCCCGGAGCACGGGCACATCACTAATCACAGCCTCAACTTGGGTGGCAGAGCCCAGACCCTGGGTGGCCGTGGATTGGATCCAGCTGGTCATGTGACCCAGGCGGACTCAAATCTAGCCTGTGTTATAAAAATACCACGTTTAACCCTGTTGAACTGGCAGACACACCTGGCGACGGAATACCATTTAGACGCAGAGATAACCCAGGCAACGGCCTGGTGGCTTTATTTTCACCCTTTCGGATAGGCTGGTGAACTCCGGCTATGGTCCCCTGCACCCCCTGCGGTCTCGGCTGCTCTGACGCTCCACGCGGAGGGAAACACGTCAGTGGCGGCCGACCCTGCTGACGAGACGCAGCGGTTGCCAGGTGCTGCACAGTCGCACAGCGAAGAGGCCCTGATTAGAGGCTTCTCCCGATCCACCCCCCCCCCCCCACCCGCCTCCTTTCCACGTCAATTAAAAATGTGCTTTCCGATAAAATTTTTTTATAAAAATAAAAAAAAGATCTCGGTGACATGGCGAGCTGCCGCCGGGCTGTGACGTCGCAGATGGGAACGTGATAAGCGTCAAACACCTTTTACATCGGCTGGGTTTAGCTCTGCAAATGGCTGAGTGCTGCAGAAATATGTCCTATATATATATAGCATAAATGTCAGCAGTAGACAGAATAAATGCCTGAAACGCCCCAATTAAAGGGGTAATTATGAGCACAGTGCCGTAGTAACACAGTAGCGCCCCCTGGCGTGTGCAAATGACCCTGTTTCACTTGAACCTTGTACCTCGGCCTGGATTCACACTGATGAGATACTTCCCCTGGCTAAGATGCCTGAAACATAATCATAAAAGTTTATTATTCATAATTCCAGTAACACAGATGGATATTAAAAATGTCATGCCTCGATGCATCATTTAATACTTAATTGCTTTATTATATACGGGTGTATATTTATAAGAAATGTGATTTATTACCTGTAAGAAGTGTAAGAAACACTATGCCCTGTAGGTACACCCCCCAGGTACAGCCCTCTCCCCTGTAGGTAGGTACCCCCCCCCCCCCCAGGTACAGCCCTCTCCCCTGTAGGTACACCCCCCAGGTACAGCCCTCTCCCCTGTAGGTACACCCCCCAGGTACAGCCCTCTCCCCTGTAGGTACACCCCCCAGGTACAACTATCTCCCCTGTAGGTACAGCTCCCCCCCCCATTCGTCTTCATTCTTCATTTGTCTCTTTGGAGGGGGGTGGATTGTGAGGGAGGTGTAGATGGCAGTGTGGTGGTCACTCACACACATGTATGCACGCGTACACAGACCACCAGTAAACACTTGCATCCAGCTCTTGCTGTCCTCTGTCTCCTGTCCTCCATCTCCTGTCTTCCGTCTCTCACTCTCTTCTTGCATGTTTTCGTCTTACAGTCCCCCCACCCAGTGTTCTGTCTTTTCCTTGCGGATCTCACCGTTTTGCTGGGACACATTCCCTCCATCTGTTCCTGCTCTCTGCAGGACAAATTTTGACTCTTAAAAGTTTGTCTGGAAAGTTCAAACATACAATAAGATAGCAGATCTATAGATTCTCCATCTGCTTCTTACTTCATCCATCCATCCATCCATCCATCCATCCATTCATCAGAGCTGGCAAGGATGATGTAAAAATGGGAGTGGGGGGGTACGAGAAAAGTCACACCCGGAACTTTCTGGCCACACCCCAGACAGCCCCCAGGTGTGTGTGACATCTCTGGAAGTTTGGGAAAACTTTGCTGAGGGAAGACATGTGTGATGGAACATTCCGGATGCCAGCAAGAGGCTTTGACATTAATTAGCAAGGGCTTGGCGACCTGTGAAATCCAATACGGCCATGAAATGAAACACAAGCCGAGCGAGACCTGAAAGTGAGGGGAGGGGGGCCGACTTCCTGTGCGCAGGCGCGGGGGACAAGAGCGGGGTAAGGTTACTGTCCTGCTAATGCAAACAAGCTGCGCTGCTGGGGGGCAGCGCAGGGCGAGAACCTCAAACAAACTTTGACTCTGCCCCCCCCCCCCCCCCCCCCCCATTAATGATGCTCCTTGCAGCCCCTTCCCTCCACACCCAGACCGGCGAAGACGAGTGTGACACCCACACAGTTTATTGCATATTCTGGTTTTCAGTGTTAGCATATATTTTATCTGTGACGAAACTGCTACAGATTCGATTTCACCGTGACCTACTCAGCAAACACAAACACAGAACACAGTGTTCCACGTTCTGGTTTTTTGCAGAGATGTATTTTTGTTGCAATATTTACAGCCACGATATATATATGCACACACACACGGACACACACACACACACACACACACACACACACACACACACACACAAACACACGTCGGGTAAATGTACCTTTATGGGGACCGCTCCTTCATTTCTATGGGAAAAATGCTAACGCTAACTATGACAACCCTAACCCTAACCCTGACCCTGACCCTAACCATAAGTAACCAAGCAAAATACAAGAGTTTTTGCTCTTTTCTATTTTTACTTTTTTCATTGCAGTCACAGATTTTTCTTGAATTGAGTTTCTTGGTCCCCATAAGGGAAAAAAGCAGGTTTTCATCCCGTTGTGGGGACATTGTGCCTCTTAAGGTAAGGTACACACACACACACACACACACACATTCTAAACTGAACTTTGGAACAGAATAATAACATTCAAAATGAAATGGCATGTTTTCACTGGCCAGTCCCTGTATTTATTACAGCTTAATAGAATCCCCGTACGAAAAACCAGGCACATTTTCTGCTCCCCAGTTGCATGCATTTTCAGGGGCCTGTTGCACACATCCTGCATTTTGACATGGTGGGATTAAGGGTGGGGTGCAGGGAGTCACGCTCTCATCACAGACGCTAAAAGAGACCTGATCAGTGCTCCCCCCCCCAGTGGCTAGTGGAAGAGGATGTGTGGTAAAAGACAGAACAAATGCCTGAAAGCATTCCGGGGTGGAGGGGCCCGGGTAGCATATCAAGCCTCTTATCTCCTCCCCGCAAGGGTCAAAATGGGAATGGATGGTCAGCCTGGATGGAAACTGAAGACAGCGATATGACCATGAAGAAGCGCCAATTAAACAGGGAATGTTCCAGCAACAGACGGCATTCAGACGGAGCGATAGCTGGATGGCTGCGATCGGGGCTGAAGCACAGTGAGCCCTTTGTGTTGGGCAGGAATTCGGAAAAGGGGAGCGGCTCGCGAAAGATAGAGGAGGCGCAAGAGCGAGACACGGCCAGTGGGCTACGTGAGCTTCCTGTCGTGTGGCGCTTTTGGGCGAGGGCGCGTCAGAGAGTGAGAGCCGGGAGAGACGGGTCTTCCTGCCTGCTCTGAAAGACAGAACGCCTAAAACAAAGCAGAGTGACTGCAGGCTGACCGCGAGGACACTGTCACCAAGACGGGTACCAGACGCTGGCAATGTGCTTCTCAGGAACAGGAGGGAGCAGGCCTGAATGGCAGAGGCTGGGGGGGGTCATGAGGCCTCTGGTGGTGAGGATGTTGCACAAGCTGTCACCTAAGAGACACATTAAAGATTAAAAACATTTTAATTTGTAGTGATAGCTTTTATGATCCTACAGGTACCACATGCTTGTGCAATATGCCCAAAGAACATCTACTGTCGGGGGCTTAACGATACAAGCAGCGAGATGGTTGCCCTCTATTTTGTGCCGTGCAGATTTAAGATGACCCCCCCCAACTTTGTATAACGGCTGTATTATCACTGACTCATATTGACTGGTTATTTTAGTAGGAATAAAGGACACCTTCTCTGTCCATCACTGCGCCCCCCACCTGTCACCCTCACTTTGCAACCATGTGATGTTTTCAAAGGACGGGGAGCCACATCACTACATTACCTATACACACAGCAGGAGCGCTCAGCTAGGGTATCTTACACAGCCAGCCTTCCCTCCCCCAACGCGACAGGATAATGGCAACAGTGATTCACTGAGATGCACCACGGTGGGCACCTATTCAGCTTCATCCTGCACGAAGGTAATGCTAACCCATGCATATGGAATAGCCCACTCCCTCCTCCCATATGAGTCTCATTAACAATACAGTTAAATGCCCCCCCCCCCTCCAAAACTGGCAGTCATCTGCACTGGAGAGTGGCAGCATGACAGTGAGATTCCCAGGAACAGCCTCACGCTGAATTCTCTCTTCCATTTGACTTTTTTTTTGGATTCTTTTCCGTAGTTCTTCATTTTCAGCAAGGTCTGAGTCACAAAGATTTGTTTCTGTTTCTGATTCCAGTTCCCAGTTTCAGAATTGGACCACAAAGTGGTTTTCTGAATTCGAATTAACAGTGAATAATGACATTTTCAGCTGGGCCAAGAAGGAGGCTCTCCTGCCCTGGGAGATACTGGAACTCCTGTCCTGGGAGATCGAGACTCTCCTGCCCTGGGAGATCGAGGCTCTCCTGCCCTGGGAGATACTGGAACTCCTGCCCTGGGAGATCGAGACTCTCCTGCCATTGGGAGATACTGGTGCTCCTGCCCTGGGAGACTGAGAATCTCCTGCCCTGGGAGATCGAGACTCTCCTACCCTGGGAGATACTGGCGCTCCTGCCCTGGGAGATACTGGCGCTCCTGCCCTGGGAAATACTGGAACTCCTGCCCTGGGAGATCGAGACTCTCCTGCCCTGGGAGATACTGGCGCTCCTGCCCTGGGAGACTGAGAATCTCCTGCCCTGGGAGATCGAGACTCTCCTACCCTGGGAGATACTGGCGCTCCTGCCCTGGGAGATACTGGCGCTCCTGCCCTGGGAGATACTGGAACTCCTGCCCTGGGAGATCGAGACTCTCCTGCCCTGGGAGATACTGGCTCTCTGGCACTGGGAGATCCAGGGTGTTCTTACCTTTGAGACTGAGGGTCTAATTTCCAAAGTCCACGCCGAAGAGATTTACCTCTAGCCAAATGTTTTGCCTTTGAGGAGCTGGATTGGTGGTCAGGACCCCAGCCATACAAAGAGGGTGAGGGAGGCAGTCATTAAAAAATGCTGGCACATTGAGGACCCTTCTGAATGACACAAACCTTAAGCATGTGCACCTTCACCAAGCATCTCAAACCCAGTGCCACAGGAATGGCCTCCTCAACGATTGCTCCACCTCCATTTTCAGTAAACCACTTCCTTTCATAACCATTTCCAGAAGTCCTTCTTCTCGAAGGCTCACATTCATCTTTTTCTCATTGTATTTGAAATGTATACTTGACCTACCATAATAGCAGAGGTCATATATTTCCCAGTCGAATAACATGACACTATTATGATAACATGAGGCGAAGGAGGATGTTTCACTATTTTCAAACACTGAATGCAGCGCAGACTTATGGCTCCAGGGCTCGACTGATAATCAGCACGTCCTGAAATCCCTCCCCAACTCCCTGGATGGAGACACGAGTTGGTTCCCATCCACTGACTCAGCACGTGTCCTGGCTGGGCGAAAGGTTCTCCAGTCAGTGCGCGGAGCGATTAAAATCGGAGGGAAGGAACAAATCTCCCCTGTGAGAAGGAGCTGTAGGGGAGCCGTGATGTCATTCTTTAGTTACTCCTGTTCATGATCGTCTTCAAAATCCCCTCAAACGTGGAGGTGTGGTGGCCAGCGTTTGGCTGTCTTTCAGCTTGCCCCCCCCCCGCTGCTCCTGTTCTTTGTTATCATTTCATGTGCGTTTGGTGATGTCATCTTTGTGTTTGGACCAAAGGCTGTCCCTCACAGCCGGGACAGTGTAAAGCTTGCTGACACTCCAGACTACAGATGGCATAATTCCTGCTTATAAACAACAGGTGGGGCAAATGGTACCTATTACTTCATCTATATTTGTTGAACCTTCACTTGTGCTTCGACGTGCCTGTAAGTGGGGTGTTAACTCCGTGTCAGAGCATGGGAGTCTATAATGGATTCTTAAACAGCCCACAGAGGCCTACAGAAGCCCTCCCTAAGGCTCTCCCTGCCCTACATCTCCATTCTACCCCCTCCCCCCATTCTGTACATTGAAAAGGAGGTACGAGACCAGAAGGCAGCCTGAAATGCTGCTCCAGATTGTCCTGATGCTTTTGCTGGTTAGCCGGCTGCTAAGGCTAAGTGCTCTGTTGGGATTCCTGGAGAACGGGGCCGTGCACCAAATACCAGGAGTGAGCATGTGGCGATGCCGCAGTAACGTGTCCCTCGTATTCATCGCTCAATCCAGCAGTCGTTCTTTAGGTGGCTCTAGGTTGCTTTTAGTATAGAAGAGGGAGTCACACATTACGCTGTCATGCATTATACTGCTTGTACTTTCTTGGATACTAGGGTGAAAGTTTAAGTCAGGCGGGTTGTGTTTCTCCCCGCAGGCTTTCGTATGCTGCCTTACAGCTGGTTCATTCTCCGCACGTGTACTAGCGGATGCGTTTGCTCGAATGTTTAGCGCACGTGCCGCTCTGGACACACTGCGCAAGATCGATTCGCTAGCATCCACTTTAAATACCAACATGGGTGCCTTTGATGAGCTTTGAGGAACTTTGTGATCCCTACAGACTATTTAAAAGGTAATAACAGTGTTACATACATGTAAATGCATGTGTGTGGGGGTGCAGTCTTCTCTCGAATTGAAAATCTCACACCAGCCAGTTGACCAAAGTTGGCAACCCTGTGAGGTGGTTCTCTGAATTTGTCAAACACAGAGAAACGGAGACACACCTCACTGCTGTCGTATCTGTGCGGGGAATATCAGAATAAAACATTATATTATTAATAAAAAATATAAATACAACACGTTGTGCGCATGTGCAAAGTACATGGCTTTACCGGAGAACCATGAGCGTTTCCATGTACGCAGAGCGGATACGTGAGTGTTACTCTCGTGCAGAGAAGTGCAGTGTGAAGCGGCCTTCAGCGGCCCTGTCTCCTGAAAACAGACCAGGGTGTGCATGTGTGCGCATGCATGCGAGTGAGCGTCGGAGGACTGACAGCAGTGCTAATTCTACATGTGTTCCTGGCAGGGGTGTTGAAAACAAGGTGTGTGATCCATCACAGGCAGCAGCTGGTGCGGGACGCCCCCCCACTGAGGTCACATGCTGCAGCCGCTCTATTTCTCTGGGATGCGGAGTGATGTCCTCGCCGGCGCTGGTCAGCGAGAAGTGCGCCTGCTGCTGTAGGGTCACGCTGAACTTTAGATGTGAGGAGACAGTCTCTGGACTCACTGACACACTCCCTAAGGGGGGGGGGGGGTTGGCTTTGTTCTCTGCTTCCTCTCCTAGCTGTCTGGCTCTCATTTGAGCAATGAGGCGGTAAAACAACTCGTCACCAGCACAGCAGGACTCGCGGGTCGGCAGCCAAGTCAAAGGTAATGCGAGAACCTCTGACACACACACACACACAAATACACACACAAACACACTCACAGGTCATATATTCCTATCATAGTTAGGAATCTCCATTCATTTCTATAGGCAAAACTCTAATCCCAACTACAATAACCTTAACTCCTACCCAGGTCTATCCTTAAACATAAGTAACCAAACAAAATACTTTTGACATTTTTGGTTTTTTTATTGCATTCACAGATTTAAATAAAAATTTTGTTTTATATTGTGGGGGCCTGAAAAACGTCCCCACAAACCAAAAAGTAACAGGTTTTAGCACATTCTGGAAAATACAAACACACAGACACACACACACACGCACGGATACACAGACGGAAACACACACAGACACACACCGCCCCCCCTCCCCACCCCAACCTCCAGACAGCAAACCAAACAGCAGGGCAAACAAACAGGGCAAGATGGTCAGAGTCCAAGTCAGTCCGAGGTCACAGCATCCCTGTCAGAGGTCACGCCATCCCTATGATCTCACATACGAGTGCATAGCAAACAGTTGGGGCCTGTGGGTGGCGTCCCGCCCCAGCCTGCAGGTCTGCTTTGCTGTGCCCCTGCTTGGCCCTCTCTGCTGTGTAGCTTGTGGGCCATCTCCCCCATTCTCCATGTCCCCTATCAGCCGTGTCCCCCATCAGCCATGTCCCCTATCAGCTGTGTCCCATCAGCCATGTCCCCTATCAACTGTGTCCTCCATCAGCCATGTCCCCTATCAGCTGTGTCTCCTATCAGCTGTGTCTCCTATCAGCTGTGTCCCTCATCAGCCATGTCCCCTATCAGCTGTGTCCCCATCAGCCATGTCCCCTATCAGCTGTGTCCCCATCAGCCATGTCCCCTATCAGCTGTGTCCCCTATCAGCTGTGTCCCCTATCAGCTGTGCCCCCTATCAGCAATGTCCTCTATCAGCTGTGACCCCATCAGCCATGTCCCCCATCAGCAATGTCCTCTATCAGCTGTGACCCCATCAGCCATGTCCCCTATCAGCTGTGTCCCCTATCAGCTGCGTCCCCCATCAGCCATATCCCCTATCAGTCATGTCCCCTATCAGCTCTGTCCTATATCTGCCATTTCTCCTGTCGGCCATGCTGCTTCTGGACTTCCAGTGACTCTGTTTGTAAAATCACATGATTCTCATTGGCCTGTTGTGCAGTGACCCCCTCTGTCACCCCGTCTAACCCTCGTAGTCGACCACCCCCCCCCCCCGCCCATCCAGTCTCCTCCTCTCTGCCTCCTCTCTCATCCCCAAATCCCTCAGTACACCTTGCACCCAGCATCCATCCAAGTCTCCTGCGTCCTGCCCAATCTGTCGCAGGTACTGCTCCCCCCCCGTCCCCCCCAAGCCAACTGGCCTGCCGCAACTCCCCCCTGAGGTGAGGCCAGGTGCAGGACTACCTGAGTGAGAACACGGAGCGCCCCCAGGCTGTCCCCCAGCCCCAAGGACGTCCGCTGACGGCAGAGCTATGCTGGACGCCAGTCAGGGTGCGGCATGCCCTCCGTCAGGCTGGAACGTGACTTAACTGTCCAGTAAAAATAGCCTTTATTTACCTTTATTCATAAAAACCTCACTGCCATCCACAGCCCTTCCCTGCTCCCCATTTGTGCAACACGCATTTCTGCCATTGCTTTTTCTTTCGTGTTTATGTAAATATATGCCACAAATAAATGCCACCAAGCTGTTTAGACCTGTGAATTTACACCTGAATCTGCAATTACTCTGCTCTCCCGCTTAGATTAAAAATGAGAGATAATTGAAGGATTGCTAATGTATACTATAATACTTTTAAAGGAACTGGAAGTAACTAAATATATGAATATTAAAACAGCCCCATGCATCACTCGCATTAAGCACTTCTTAAAACTTTCTCATATAATTTTAATTATCAGAACTTGTTTTAAAAATCTCTCGATTTTAAATGACCTAAAAAATCCGCGGCCTTTCTGCCATGCTCTGTGTGCTCTATGTCAGAGCAGATAGCAGAACGTGCTAACACAAGCCACCCTCTCTGTCAGACTGACTTTATGGTCCGAGAACAACAGTAATGTCTGATGGCAGCGCAGAATCGGTCAGTCTGTTTTTCTTTATATTACTCTGAATCAGATCAGCATCATTTATTCCAAATTTAATGCTAGTAATGTGACTGTAAGGCTCTTCCTCTCCGCAGCTCGGCAGCTGCAGATGCTTGGCGATTACATCTCCCACACCTGAGGGTTTCCCCCGTTTGTCTGCGATATGCTTATCTCTGCCTCACCACAGAGTCGTGCAGGGGGCTGTTTCCTATTACTAAAACACGCTCTGTAGCCTGGAGAGGGCCAACAGTGCCCATGTTAGATTTCAAAGAAAATGCTCTTATCTTACTGAATTCCATCTTTTCCTAAACAATTTCATTTTTAATCGTCCGTTTAGCAGAGAGGTAGATTTGAGATTCCATTTATCAGAACTTCAATTGTTCTCATTAAGATTTACTTAAATCCTTAAACTGACCCCCATCCGGCATTCGCTCATCCATCTAGCTCGCTAGGACCATTCCTCAGCTTTACCCTGGATTCAGTTAATACCACACTGATGATCTTCCATGGAATCCCAGGCTCCAGCGAACAATGAGAGAGGTCTCACAGAACAAAGCTGCGGGGAAGAGATCGTCCTTGTTCTTGACAGAATTGGATCTCTAATTTGAAACAGCATAATGCAGTGACCTGCAATATGTCAAATTCCAGGCTTTGAAAGGGAAGTCCCTCAGATCACATTACGCATATTGATTGATTACTGCGGTGTTTATCTGCAATGTCAGCTGCAATTATACTCTTCTCTTGTCAATATGTGCATCTCACAATTCATATAAAATACTATTTCTATATATACCTTTATCGATTTATCATGAAATTATATCATGCTGCATGTACCTATATAAACATACGCACTTACGTGATTATGATTGATCAAATATCATCTGTTTGTTCGGGGTGCCGTGATGTAGATTTCCCTGAACCGTTACCTGCGCCCCCTCTGTGAGTTTGTGATCTCATGGTTATGGTTGTGGTCAGGGTTAGCGTGATGGATTTCACACGGCTGACTATACTGGCCCCGGGCTCACACGGTCATATATTGACGTGAAATCACACCGCCGTTTGGTGCCAAAGCCCACTGAGAGCTGCTTTCAAAGCTGAGGCTGCCGCCACATCGATTTGTGTTACAAATCAAGGGAAGATGTGGTCTGGACATGTGACCTCATTGACTGTTAACCACATCCTCTTGTTTTTTTTGTACCTCTCTACAATTTGCATTCTGATTGGCTTGAGGTCTGGGCTTCGGTAAACGCATCATCTCATATTCTGATTGACTTGAGGTCCAGACCTTGATATATACTCATCTTCTCACATTGTGATTGGCTTGAGGTCTAGCCCTAGGTATGTGCATTGTCTCGCATTCTAATTGGTTCACAGTCCCAGCTTTTGGTATATGCATCACCTCATATTCTGATTGGCTTGAGGTCAATATACACTATATTACCAAAAGTATCGGGACACCCTTACAAATCACTGAATTCAGGTGTTCTTATCACTTCCATAGCCACAGGTGTATAAAATGAACACCTAGGCATGCAGACTGCTTCTACAAACATTTGTGAAAGAATGGGTCGCTCTCAGGAGCTCAGTGAATTCAAGCGTGGTACCGTGATAGGATGCCACCTGTGCAATAAGTCCATTCCTAAAATTTCCTTGCTACTAAATATTCCACGACCAAGTTAGTGGTATTATACCAAGGAAGCAATGGGAAGCAATTGGGAACAACGGCGACTCAGCCATGAAGTGGTAGGCCACGTAAAATCGCAGTGCAGGGACAGTGCATGCTGAGGTACACAGTGTGCAGAAGTTCGTGCCTGACTGCATTGTGCCAAGTGTAAAGTTTGGTGGAGGGGGGATTATGGTGTGGGGTTGTTTTTCAAGGGCTGGGCTTGGCCCCTTAGTTCCAATGAAAGGAACTCTTAATGCTGCAGCGTTCAAAGCTATTTTGGATAATTTCATGCTACCAACTTTATGGGAACAGTTTGCGGACAGCCCTTCCTGTTCCAACATGACTGCGCATCAGTGCACAAAGCAAGGTCCATAAGGACATGGATGAGCCAGTCTGGTGTGGAGGAACTTAACTGGCCTGCACAGAGCCCTGACCTCAACCCGACAGAACACCTTTGGGATGAATTAGAATGGAGACTGCGAGCCAGGCCTTCTCATCCAACATCAGTGCCTGACCTCACAAATGCTCTCCCGGAAGAATGGTCAAAAATTCCCATAAAATCACTCCTAAACCTTGTGGACAGCCTTCCTAGACAAGTTTGAAGCTGTTATAGCTGTGAAGGTTGGGCCAACTCCATATTAAAGCCTATATATTAAGAATGGGATCTCCTTAAAGTGTGTGTAAAGGCTGATGTCCCAGTACTTTTGGAAATACAGTGTACATCAGCTCACATTCTGATTGGGTCACATTCTGGCCATCGAGATATGCATCAGACCTTGTTTCCGCTCCGGTTCTGTGATACTGACCAGACGCACAGCGGTCCCTGGTGGCGTGGTGCACCAGCCGAGAAGCTTTGATCCAAACAGGACACCATTAACTCAATTAGCCCCTTAACGACCCCGCTACCCATGCTGTTCTCAGTCAACTGGAATGGGGGGGCACCTTGGCTGATGTGAGACCCACTGTACCACCCACCCCCCTCGTACAGTGAGACGAGGAAGAAAAACATTTTCTGAAATGTTCACCTCCACTTGTCGTTTTGCAGGTGCTTAATGTCAGGCTGTGTTCGATGAAGCAGGACTTGGTTGATGCTCAGTTATATGGCAGCCGCAGAAGACGTGACCTTCACAGCCTTGGGCTAAGCAAAGCCTCGCCCAACCCCCCCCCCCCCCCCCCCCCCAAACCACTGGGCACTTGGTTGTGTTGAACAGCCCAGGGGATTAAACTAGAATCAGGCTGATGTGTTTGAACTTTGACAACAGTCATAATTTAGCAGCGGCCTCCCCAGCTGCCGCTCAGAAAAGCCCCAGCGCACACTGCCGTTCTGCTGGGGAGGCAGAAAAACGAAAAGGAATTAAAGACATGGAGTCCAGGCGTGTGGAACAGCGTGGGGGGGGCCTCGTTTTAAAGCTCTCTGAGGTGCTTCTTTGGGGATATGAACTGAATTTAGAGATTTTGGGCCAGGAAAGTAAAGCTGTATGCGGATGCAGTCTGCATGACGGGAGGAGAGCCGGGCTCAACGTGCCAAGGCCGGCACGGCGTACTGGGCCAGAACCAGAACCTGCCAACAGAATGGGGAGGCAGCTAAGTAAAGCTTTTGCAGTTTATTTTCTAAACCAGACAGGGAAAAACAAAAGAAGCACCCAAGGTGGGTTTGGCTTAAACAGTATAGATCAACATTATTTTTTATTGACTTATTTATGTTTTCTTTTTTTGCCAGACTATTTCACGCTGGTAACTCACTCCAAAGGGTAATAAAAGGAGGGAAACACGCTGAATTAGCGAGGAACTTGACTTTGGTATTTACACACACATCAGACCCCATTACTGCAAATCAAACCCAGTGTTTACACTGGCTGTGTGAGCAATCTGATGCCGGCATATTCAGGCATGTCGTTTTCATTTAGCTGCGTCCCCCCCACATATCAATGCAGTTAGTGGGGCAAGAGGAGGGACTTCGTAGAAATAAATAAATAAGAATTACATTCCTCCTGCACTGACTCACCCCCCCTCCCCCCAATATGGAGAAGATCTACAGCATAATCCCCACGTTTTATATCCAGTCAGGGTGGATCTCAGCACCTCCATCCTCAGACCCTAATACTCCTGTTGGAGTTGGCTGGAGCTTGTGCCCCTTATACGCATAGCTAGAAGATCTCAATAGAGACTGTGCGACTTCATCCTGGGCACCATTTGGCCATGGGAAAAGAAACAAAACCTTCATTGTTTCAATCAAGTCGGCACCTTCTGTTCCCTGGGGCGGATTTGGATTTCTACCTACAATGGGGCTTCATCTAGGACCCCCAAGCAGGCTCCCCTGGGCTCGCCTCTGAGCAGGGAACGCAGAGCTTCGTGTATCACCTTATCCCGTCATGAATATACACACAGCACACACAGAGAAACATGCCATAACAAACTCACACCTTAATCTCTACGCCACCTGCTGGTTATAGCAGAGTAAAACACTCACAATCAGTCTTACATCAGCAGAAGGTCCATGAACAGCAGGACTTCTGAGAAATTCTCCTGAAAGTGAAACTCCTCGCAGCAGTAGCAGCTACAGAACTCAGGTCCTGACTTCTGACCTTGAGTAATCACTCCAACAGGGCAGAGCCCCGCCCCCCCCCACGATCATTCCTCCCTACCAAGAATCAGGTCTCGCTCTCTGGAGCCAAATTTGTCCTGAACCCCCCCCTGCCAGCTTTTTTTTTCCAGAAGTTCTACATCTCTTTCTTTCCTACCTTTGAAGATTCAGAGAGGCATGATCGCTGCCTAAGGAAGGAATAGGATGCGGTATGTGTGTGTGTGAGTGGGTGTGTGTGTGTCTGTGTGTGTGTGCGCGCGCTCATACGCACCCTAGCGTGTCTGTGGTGGGGGGTGGAGTGTCGTCTCGCCTTACACTTTCCACGCGGTCGAGGGAAAGACCACTAGCGTGAGAAGCTTCGGTTAGCGCAATTAGCGATGTGGTCGGCAGCAATGGAAATAACGGTGATATCACCAATTAAGCAACATGCCATTAACAGCCTATTAATCACCCCTGCAAAGCTCTCTGAGAGTCTCCATTTCGGATGGCGGCTCTTTGAAGTTATTCCTTTGCTTGTCATCCCCCCCCCCCCCCACACAGAATGAAACCCCCTTCCCCCTTCCGCCAGTGGCTGCCCAGGCAGTGGTGTTAATTAAGATATTCCCTCCCTTGAAACCGGGTGGGGGGGGGAGATGCTCTGTATGCAGCAGGATGAAAAGGAAAAGCTTGCAAATCCATTTGTTTTGCCCATCAGCTAAAATGGGTTTGGGTTTCCGCCATAATATCTCAATTCCACTGAAGCGCAAAGCTCTGATCCTCCTCCCGTCTCAGTGAGAAATGATAAAGTCCCCCCCCCCACCCCAGCACATGAGGAGTCTGGGGTCTTTGATCAGGATGCCCGAGGTTATCAGCTGTGTAGTTTGGGGTGGGGGGGATTGGAGGGGGGGGTCGGGGGACCTCACATCCCAGTAAAATCGGGCTTCAGCATTCTGGGAATTTGAGGTGGATGTAAAATCTGGAGAATCTTAAGAGCATGTAGTTTATATGTAGTGTACATGTAGTATATTTGTAGCGTACATGTAGTGTATATGTAGTATATATGTAGTGTGTAGGTGGTGTTTATGTAGTGTGTAGGTGGTGTATATGTACTGTATATGAGGTGTATATGCATTTCTATATGTGTAGTGTATAGGTGGTGTATATGTATTTGTATATATCTAGTGTATAGATGGCGTATATGTAATGTACAGGTGGTGTATATGTATTTGTGTATATATAGTGTATGGGTGGTGTATATGTATTTGTATATATGTAGTGTATATGTGATGAATATGTATTTGTATATACAGTACTGTGCAAAAATCTTAGGCAGTCCAATGAAATGTTTAAAGCTGTTTATCTGGGTAGCAAGTGTACTTTAGCTTGGAACAAAAAACACAATTTAACATTAGAACATGTGCAAATTAACACAATAAAAACTAGTAATAATGTCTTCTGCTTTCTAAAAAGTTACTGATATCTAGTTGGATGGCTAGATGAACACCACTTCAGTTCCAAAACTTCTCCTCAGGGGCACCTCAGCCGTTCCAGGATTTTGGTAAATTTCACTAACAGCTCAATTAAATAATTAAATGTATTGGTTTAAAAAGTCAGTGACAGATTGACTAGCTGTATGAGGTGTGCTAGTGAAAAAATACATGACTGCACTGGACAGTCGCTGCAAATACTGGGATGATTTTAGCAGAGGTTCTGAAATGGCTAAGCTGACACACTTTGACAGGCATAATATCATAGTTTTACACCAACACGAGGATAATCTAAACATCATTTTCTTTGCCTGCCTAAGACTTTTGCACAGTACTGTATTTAGTGTGTAGGTGATGTACATGTAGCATATATGTGGTGTATATGTATTTGTATATATGTAGTATGTAGGTGGCATATATGTAGTGTATAGGTGGTGTATATTAGTGTATAGGTGGTGTAAATGTATTTATTGTATACGTAGTGCGTAGGTATATATGGGACAATTTGCACCATTCCCTTATTGAGCATAACAGCTGGCAATGTGAAGGTTAGAAAACACCCCCTCGAAGCTCCAACAGCCCAGCTCTCTGCATCTCAGTGGAGGTCAGAGATTACAGACTGCTTATAAACAAGCACGTGCAGTGAGGTGACGAGACAAACGTGTGAATTGTTACGTGGGAAAAGCAAAACGCTCCAGGACTGGTCATGTCTTCCCACTGACGCATCTTCGGAAGGGGGAGGGGGGGTCAGGGACGAGTTGATATTTCCATCTGTAGCTGAGTCTTGGCGAGGCACCTGAGCATCTCACGAGAGAGACACTGGCTGTGTGCTGGGCAAAAGAAGGGGGGGTGGGGGGCAGGTGGATGTGGGGGGGGGAATTGCAGCATCAACAGCATCAATTATGCATCAGAGGCCTGAGGTGGCGACACTGCTCTCTCTACTGTGCTCTGACAGGAAGTGATGACATCCCCCAGGCTCGGGGGGGGGGGGGGACAGGAACGGCAGGCCGGTTAGAGTTTGCTTATGCTATGGACTTTAGGTGCTGTGTTACATGCATGTGCATCCAGAGACCTTGTGGGAACACTGTGGGCACACGCTGGGGCAGCTGGCCAGACACCCAGCTTCGCGGGTACGAAGGCACAGACTATTTTCTCTAATTACCCATAATGCATTAGGTGACCAAAGAGTGAAAAGACCTATTTTTTCATAAAGAAAATAAACCATAAATCATTCATAAACCAAATAAATTAACGAAACAGGTTTAGTTCTTTAACTGATAGTGAATAATAGTGTCTCACTGGATACCTTTAGGTCAAACAGCCGGGCCTCTTTCCTGCTCCAGGTCCAGCACCCTCTGCTGCGGTTCCGGACTTGACCGCACTCCCAGATGGTTGGGGGTGGGGGGAGGTTCCCAGCACAGCCAGGTCGCCAAAGATCCATTACTCGTTGCTTTTCCTGCTCTCAATTATGGTTCCCTGTTGTTTGGGTCACTGTCACAGCCCAGATTAGGGCATCACCGGAGCAGGGTTAATTGTATCTCTGCTGGGCTGTTTATTAGTGTCAAACCCTTCTGCCTCTCCATAGAGTTCGCTGGGCTCGATGGACCTGCCTGGTTCCTTCACCCCTGTATGTGGTCACTTGTGTACATATACACAGGTGTATATGTAGTGTGTAAGTGGTGTATATGTAGTGTATACAGTAAGTGGCGTATATGTAGTGTGTAGATGGTGTATATGTAGTGTATACAGTAGGTGGCGTATATGTAGTGTGTATGTGGTATATATGTAGTGTGTATGTGGTGCATATGTATTGTGTAGATGGTGTATATGTAGTGTGTATGTGGTGTATATGTAGTGTGTAGATGGTGTATGTGTAGTTTGTATGTGATGTATATGTAGTGTGTATGTGGTGTATATGTAGTGTGTAAGTGGTGTATATGTAGTGTATACAGTAGGTGGCGTATATGTAGTGTGTATGTGGCGTATATGTAGTGTGTATTTGGTGTATATGTAGTGTGTATTTGGTGTATATGTAGTGTATACAGTATGTGGTATATATGTATTTGTCTGACCTTCCTCTTTGATGTCTTTCCTCAGAAGACATTAAGTTTTCTGGGACTTTGCCCAACCTTTTTCTCGCGGCCTGACAAAGTCTTTGGGTTTCTACAGGGGCGTGATACCACAAGGGGGGGGGGGGCAGCAACAGGAAGGGGAGGACACAAAGAGGAAGGGACAGCAACAGGAGGGGGGTGGACATGGCAAAGGGGGAGGGACAGTGTAAGGCTTTCTAGAGAGTTTAATTGGGGGCCAGGTTGAAAAGGGGCTGAACAGTAATTAGTTCTAACTGAGGGCTGACACAGGATTACATGGGCCGGTCCGTTAAGCCCACAGCATTGAGCCGTATCGTCGGCACCAAGCCCCCTCTGCCCCCTGCCTCCCCTGGCTCATGCCAACCTGGACCATGGCACACCCCTGCCCTGGGGGGAAGGGCCTCTAGGCCAGCTGGCACGCGGGCAGAGCGGTTATGTGGGCAATGGCCAAGGAGCAGTCAGGGGCTGCCCAGCCAGCAGGGGCCACAGGTAATCTGCCGGTGTGTGTCTGTGATTGTGTGTGTGTGTGTGTGTGTATGTCTGTCTGTGTGTGATCATGTGTGTGTGTGTCTGTCTATCTGTGTGTGTGATGGTGCGTGTGACTGTATGTGACCATGTGTGAGTTTGTGTCTGTGTGTGTGTCTGTCTGTCTGCGTGACTGTGTGTGTCTGTTGACTGTGTGTGTGAGCTTGTGTGTGTTTGTGTGACTGTGTCTGTGTGTATAAGTGTGTGTCTGTCTAAATGTGTGCGTCACCATGTGTGAGTGAGTGAGTGTGTGTCTGTGTGTGTGATCCCAGAGGTCCGACTTGCTCATTCCTGTAACTCTGGCAGTTTCACTCCCCTCATTAATAAACAGGCGTGTCCTGCACAGGACAAGCCTCACCCAATACGCCAGTGGCAACCCGCATCCAGGGCTGCTGTGGTTGGTGGGAACTCAGGGCCTGTGTGAAATGATTTCAGGGCCTCAAGCTTTAGAAGACCCGGAATATTGGCTAATTAAGCTTGACACGTCCACCCAAATCCAATCAAGGCATCTCAGCCTTCCTCACTGATGCAGATGATGAAACCCAGCAGCGATTTCAGGCAACGCCTGAGAGGGAAGTGACATCACAGGAGTCCCCTGTCTTCTGGACCCACAGGCAGTTGTCTGTTTGGATTCGGTGATTGACTGGGGGGTGTGTGCTGGCAGGGGACTGAACAGAAGTGTCTGCACGACTGTCACTGCTGTCCTTCATGCATGTTGCCAGTGTGCGTGTGCATGCTGGTGTTTTCCTCTAAAACCAGTGCATCTCCATCCCACCTCCCCCAACCTCACTCAGTCCCTAAGTGGGTAGCCAGCCTAGACAGCAAGGCCTTCTGGGAAAGCGATTTGGGCAGCCACTTCCTGTCAGCAGCCTGACCGCCGTATACCATTACATTTCTAGTCCATTACCGTTTGTCACATGTCTTCAGCCAGTCACTGGGACACCAAGACGCATGCGAAGCATTCGTGCTGTCGCCATGCCAAACGTTGATATTTTGATTACACCTCTTGAATTTATCAGTAAAGATAATATTTGTCTCAGAATTTGAACCACGCAGACCCAACACAGCACTGGGAAACCAAGCTCCGGGTTCGTCTCAAGACAGACGACAGGGAATGGTGAGGCACATTTCTTCCCAGCTCCAAGGTATCTGCACAGGAGATCATAAAGAGACCGTGTGGAGGCAAAGAGACGCCACAGAGGCTCACGCAGACGGCACAGAAACAGCAGAGGATGGTGGGCAACAGCCGATGGTCACACATAAGCGAATCCTAACCCAGAGCAGGAGTGTGCGTAAATTCACACAAAAAGGGGAACTATGTCGGCCTGAATATTCAAAACAACCATCCGATAAGCACGCTGAAAATCACACACACACACACATACACACACACACACACACACACACACACACAGGTTTGTAACTATACCCTTGTGGGGACTCTCCATTCATTACTAGGGGAAAACTCAGCATGAGGAACTTAACCTTAACCATAAGTAACCAAACAAAATAAAAGACGTTGGAATTTTTACTTTTCTTGATTGCATTCAAAGACCTTTGTGGGGACCTGAAAAATGGACACACACACACTCACACACACACACACACACACATACACTGTCAACAGGCTGTCTCTGGGCTCGCTTACCTGCATCCCCCTGTGGACCCCGTGGTTCCGGCCCAGCAGGCCACACTCGGGCTGCCAGGCGCTCCTGCTGGACCATGCTGGATTACAGGCCGTGCCTGCAGGAAGTGTTGATTAGATTGTACAGTGCCAAGGCGGGTCACAGGCAACCCGCTCTGGAAGCCAGGACTCCAGGCTCAAGATGAGCTGCGGCCTGCTCGCATCATCACATCAGCAAGTCACATGACAACAACATAAGATCACTTGTATTTTTTTCCAGTTTGTCCGACAATTAGCCGATACATCTCAAGCAGTCGAGTTTCACGTCTAACCTCCACACCCGCAGACAGCTCCGGCCTTTCCTGGGGCTTGAACTTCCAACCTGCTAGTGGCAGGTGAAGTTCCTCCTAAACAGCATCACCTGCTGGCCCACGGCATTGATTATAGCGGCGTGTAATGTTTAGATGGATCAGAGGTGCAGGAAGAGCACCGTAACATTTAGGTAACGTGGCACGCTTACTGGTGTGCCGTCAAAACCATGGAGCCCATGGAAACGACTCGGAAAGGGAGAAACCACAAGCCAGCAGCTGTTGAGCAGATGAAATCCCCACAACCATGTCAATGTGACACAACACTCCCAGGCGTGCAGGAACGCGCCCCGCGGACATGGATGGGGCGCGGACACGGCCGCGAGCGCCAACAGGCCCTCCGAGGTAAATTGATCCTACTTCCAGCAGCCTGTAACGCTCGAGTGGCTTAATGCAGACCTGATGAGAGAAACAGAGTTAATTACAGGGTAACTGAGCGAGCCCCCCCACCCCCCCAAAAAAAAAAAACAAAAAACTCAACAATCCTTAGAAGGAGTTCACAAAGAGTCTTTATACATGTCCTCTGCTGCTACAAGGTATTCTTCATAGTGTTCTTACACAGCAGACTGGGGCTGCCTGATGGAAACACATACACACACACACACACACACACACACAAACAAAGACAGAACCACGCACAGGAAGGACGTGTCGCTAGTTAAGTAAGACGCCATGATTCATGCTTGAGGCTCCTCCTGAACTGCAGACCCATGTCAGCATGTTTACATGGTCGGCCCCTTCAGCAGCCGCCTAGGGAGGGCGGCCATGCTGCCACAGGCCCCGGAGCCACTGCACGGATCCTGAAGATACTGAGTGGCAGCGCAAGGGGCAGTGATGCCACCGTCAGGTGCTAAGACAAAGCGTATGGCAGTGGGGTCCCCTCTGTGATTGGTGACGGGATGGTGAATGCCAACAGTGGCCAGCAGGGGGTGGGATAGAGTCCACAAGCGGCCTGTCAGCCACACGTCCACAGGCACGTAGAGATGTGACACGACCTGAAAGTTCCTACACAAACATACACGTCTGTCACGCCACTGCCCCTCATCGCTGTGTGACCGCAACCTCTGACCCTTGTTGCTGCAGAGAGGATGAACAAAAGTCCTCCCCCATGGTTCGTGTTTCTCTGTGACCTCCGACCCTGTCGCTTTTCAGGTGGGGTGACGAATGGGCTCCAAGCGGGTGTTCCCCCCCCCCCCTCCATCAGACTGTCTTTCCAAGAGGAGATTGGCAGGGCAGACATGAGCAGCTGTGAGCGGTTTGGTGGCCATCTTCTCGCCGTTTTTGCTTCTCAGCCAGTAACCCTCATATCTCCGCAGCTCCGTTGCTGCTCACCGCTGGCTGGTTCGCCAACCTTTTTTTTTTTAGTTTTGATTCCGTGCTCTTCAGTTCGGTTCCCCAGTGTGTTTTGTTTTTCTTTCCCGGGAAGCAGAACGTCACGGAGCCGGTATCGATTTCCCGGAGCAGAGGGTGTGGCCTGGAATGAGCTCCAAGATTGAAAAGAACTACTTACGGTCCCGCAGCTTTGTTTTCAAACAGGCCGATGGCAGCGGTGTGACCATATTGGGGGGGCTGTCTTTCTGACGAATATCCTCTCATATCTCCGTCTCCCTTTACCTGTACCCCAGCCCCCAAAGCTGTGCGCTGAAGCTGTAGGTACCCCCTGCAGTTTCAGGTGCTGTGGCCCAGTATCCAGTTTTCCGGGTGCCGTGGGGCACGTTTGCCTGCACATCTGGTGCGGATTCTCACGTCGCCCCTCGTACTGCCAGACGTCTGGATAATGGCTCTCTGTACATGATCCCCCAACTTCCCCAGTGCTGTCAGTATGGCCGTTAAGGACAGATGTGCGGGTTGGGGGGGGTGTTGGTATATGGACGCCCCGGGAGAATGGGACCCGGCTTTAATGTGTCTGGGACGTTGTGGTGTGGGGGCTGTCAGGAGCACGTTCTAGACCCACCAGCACAGGAGGAAGTTAGAGGTTGTCGACACCACGTGGGGGTCACATGGGTTCCAGTGAGGAAGGCGTACGAGAAACGCCTATGTGAGAACAGAGCTCTGTGGTTTTCATATCGTCCTTGATCAGAAGCGGTTCCCGGTTTCTTCCGTGCCGTGCGGCTGTTCAGGGCTGCCTGGTGCCCCAAGTCGCAGGGCGGGAAGCACAGTATCGCTAACCAAACGGTGACAGGGGCCCAAACAGGGGCACGTGGGAGTGCTGTCACGCCCAGCCTTCTGCCCGCCAATGGGGAGCTCTGGCTTTTTGGACCCCTGCTTCAGGGGGACACACGGGGCACACTGTAAGGGCCTGCTCTCTCATCAACCCATTTCATAGCTCTCAAAGCGTATTTTCAGTCAAACTCCCACAATGCAACATTAACAGAGGGTACCTGCTTATCTAGAAGAGTCCCCTGTTTCACACAGTCTTATGTTTTGCTCTCTAAATTCCATGAACACCCTCCCCTTGTCACTCGCTGTCTGTATGCCACACTGTGGTCCTGGGGGAGTGTTATTCCGGGCAACTGTGTACCTGTATATGGATGGTATGACAATAAAGCCACTTAACTAGACTTGACTTCACCATCCCAGGAGAGAAACAGGACCACCTAAGGCATAGTGGAGTCTCTGCTCCGATACCACGGCGGTTTTTTTATGCTGTGATTCAGCAAAAGCCAGCAAAGATCACAGCCGGTTCCTGTAGCTATTCCCGCATCTGCTGTGGCTGTTCCCACGGTGACCACTCCAGAGTGCTTCCCTGCAGAGCAGCCAAGGACTTTTACAGCCAGCAGTCCTGAAACGTCGCTCATAAATGCAGGCAAACAGCGACGTTATGACTCTAATCTCCCTCTCACATCAGACGTGCGAGAGAGTTCCAATTCAAACCCCTCCAGATGTTTTCGTTTTTTCTCATCAACTTTAAATCCTAAAATCTCTCTTTAAAAAATGCTTTAAAAGAATGACTTTGCAAAGAGAAATACATGCCCAAAGGCCTTTTTAACTCTCCTCCTCTGAGGCAGAAAAACATAGCCTTCCCGAGCTGGACTGGCTTTGTAGAAGCATCTGAACTTAAGGCGGAACTTTCTAGAGACTTTACTGAATCAGACAGAGAAGACAAAGTCAGGGCCCTCGGAAGACAGGGAACAAGCAGATAAACCCCGGTCAGACACGCAAAACTGTCCTGAATTGTCAGCTGTAGTGGTATAGATCACTGACCCCCCCCCCCCCCCAAGGAGAACTGAACTCTCTGCAGTTAAACGCTTCATGTTTTACCTCCTTTCCCCAGAGGCAGTTTGATGAGGCAAGCCCTGCGCCTTTGGCAGAGTACATAGGCATGAAGCAGGCAGTAACGACTGCATGACCCCCTTTCCAGGCGGGAGAAGAGACCGACCCCCCCCAACCAAGCAGACAGTGCCCAGCTGCCACTCTGCAATGGGCCAGAAAAAAATTGAAGCAAAAATTCAGGGGGAAAATCAACTGGAGAAGGCTGTCCTCCACTGAAGATATTCCTCCCCTGGTTGGTGACGGGAGGGGGGCGAGTCTGCTGTGTTCAGCTGGAAGCAGGATGAAGGGAATCTGCAGGGAGACAGCGGGGGAATGTGAGGGGGGGGAAGCAGAGAGAGACGGGGGTGGGGGAAATGGAAGGAAGAGAGAAATGGGGGAAAATTAGATGAGGAAAAAAGAGGGAAGGGGAGGAAGAGAGGGGGAGATGGAGAGAAAGTGAGAGAAGGGTGAAAGAGGGAAAGACAGAGAGGGAGAGAGATAGGGAGAGGAAGAAGACAGAATGAGAGGGAGAAAGAGGAAGAGAGGGAAAGACAATGAGAGCGTGGGAGAGGAAGAGAGGGGAGATGGAAAGAAAGTTAGAGGATGAAGAGAGGGGGAAAGACATAAAGGGAGAGGGATGGAGGAGGAAGAGATATGGAAATACTGAGAGAGAGATGAAAGAGGGAGAGGAAGAGTGGGGGAGATGAGGAGAAAGTGAGAGCAGCAAGAAAGTAGGAAAGAGAGAGGGGAGAGGAAGAGAGAGAGAAAGATAGAGAGGGAGAGAAGGAACAGCGAGGGAAAGAGAGGAGAGCGAGGAAGAGAAGGGCAGGAGGGAGAGAAAGAGGGAGAAGGTGAGAAGAGAGGCCAGGAGGATATGGAGGTGCTGGGGAGACCGTGCTGGGGCTGTGGTCTCCTGAGGGCAGAGCTACCTTGTTTAAAGCTGGCCCTGGGCCTGCTGGACATGTTTCATGCACCGGTGGGGAGTGTTTCATTCCTCTGCTCCACACCAACCTTTTAACACTTTTAAAATATCCTTAATTGTTTCCAATAGTGTTTTTTTTCCAATGATGCTACTAACCATGGTTCTGGAGAGCTTTGCTCACGCTGAGATGACACTCTATGAAAATTAATTCAGAGATAAGAGGCCGCTTACCAGCCGCCAGGCCGCCTCTGACACGAGCGACAAGTTTAATGGTCCTTCCAGCACTGTCTTCAGAACCGGGCATGTTCTGGCCCAGTCCGAGCATCACGCGTGGATTTCACCCCGTGATCCGTGATGCTCATGGTTATGGCTGCTCTGGGGGTGGAGAGAGGGGTTAAATGCTATTTAACAGCCTGTATTATAGTCACCATCCACACCCCCAAGGCCCCTGGCTACCATAAACTCCAATCAAACTTAGGGAGTGCCTCTTTTTGTGGGGCCGGGGCTGTCCATCTGTCCATCATCAGCCCACAGCCGCCCTCCACATACCGGGGAAATACAGCCCATAAAACCACAGCTCGCATTACCGACAGACCAGCAAGCCCCACCCAGGCCAATCTGCGCTCATTTTCTCTAACTGTAGTGGCTGGGATGCAAAAAGGACTGGGTCACAAATCGGTGCAACTGACCCCCTCACACCGGCGTTCCAGAGACAGAGGGGAATTAATGCCACAGAAGAGGGCAGTCAGGGATTAAGACATCATTCCCTGATGGGTCATTAATGGACATTTGGAAACTATGTAAGAAAGATGGGGAGTGCTGTTGGGGGGGCAATTCTGCCAGATTTTTCCTGCCGCTCAGCATCCAGGCGGCTCTCATTAAATTACACCAGTGACTTGTGCAGCACAGATGCTTTAACTGTTTGCAGAACCTCGCACAAAACATCACACAGAACCTCGCACAGAACCTCGCACAGAACATCACACAGAACCTCGCACAGAACCTCGCACAGAACCTCGCACAGAACCTCGCACAAAACATCACGTAGATCCTCACACAAAACCCCTCCCACCAAATCTTGAGTGAAAAATTAAAGCTGCCCTTTTCGCACCACTGTCATTCTTCTTGAAGCCACCTGTACGCTTTGGCATAAGTGGGATCTGGCCGGAAAGGGCGGGGAAAAGGCACAGGGAGGTTCGGGAGGCGGAGTCTGGCCGGAAAGGGCGGGGAAAAGGCACAGGGAGGTTGGGGAGGCGGAGTCTGGCCGGAAAGGGTGGGGAAAAGGCACAGGGAGGTTCGGGAGGCGGAGTCTGGCCGGAAAGGGCGGGGAAAAGGCACAGGGAGGTTGGGGGGATGGGGTGTCTGGAATACTGAGTGGAGGTTTTTTCCCTAATGAGTGAAGTGGTAAAACATAAACATTTTTATCGTATTATCTTTTCTGACAGACAGCACTATTACACCTGGGGGGGCAGTGCAGGAAAGGGTGGGGGGCTGGTATGTGGCCGCTAGGCAGATACTGTACCGAGTATATAAACACGACCCTTACAGTCACTAGGCTGGTATTTATAGAGATGTATCTTTGCATATTTATAAAGATGTATATGTGCTCTTAGCTCCTGTGCAGCACACACACACACTCACACACTCACACACTCACACACACACACACACTCACACACACACACACACTCACACTCACACACACACACACACACACACACACACACACACACTCACACACACACACACACACACACACACACACACACACACACACACACTCACACACACACACACACACACACACACACACACACACACTCACACACACACACACACACACACACACACACACACACTCACACACACACACACACACACACTCACACACACACACACACACACACACACACACACTCACACACACACACACACACACACACACACACACACTCACACACACACACACACTCACACACACACACACACACACACACACACACTCACACACACACACACACACACACACACACACACTCACACACACACACACACTCACACACACACACACACACACACACTCACACACACACATTCACAAACACACACAAGCGCACACACACACAGACGCTCACACACACACAGACGCGCACACACGCACACACATACACACACACACGCACACTCACACACACACATTCAGAAACACACATACACACAAACGCGTGCACACACACACACACACACATTCACAAACACACATACACACAAACGTACGCACACACTCACACACATGCACACACACAAGCGCACACACACACACACACACACACACACATACACACGCACACTTGCACGCACACACACACACACACACTCATACACTCATACACACACACACACAGCAGCTCTCTCCCAGGGCGTGAAGGTGCAATTTGGGCTCTAACACACATTGCTACACAGCCCAAGCCCACGCCGTGAAAATTGAGGGCATGTCTGCCAAACTCAGCAGCTCGTGTTGGGCTGCCTCTGGACCTGATAGAACCCGGGATTACTGCAGCCGTTTGGGCCCGACCATCTGGGTTAACGGCAAAGGTCCCCCTTCCAGAATTATTCCCATCTGCAATCACAGATCATCTCACTCACTTTAATTCAGGCTGTTAGCATGTTAGTGTGCCCTGGGGGACAGAGGTGGAGGGGGTGATGGTTTTTATGACCTTTGTTTTTCTCCTCATACTAATATTGGGAGTTCTTGTCTTCGGTTCTCTATCGCCCCCTAGCATCATTCGTCCTTGCGTCTTTCTGTAATGTGGTCGCTAACTTGCTAACAGAAATAGGCTGGGTCACAGCGGCTGGGGGTGTGGGGCCATGTGTGACAGGAGTTAGAGGAAAAACAGCATCGGAGTCGGTGTTTGCTGCATCCTTTCTGGACATAGGGACCTTAAAGATGCAGATACAAATTCATTTTCCCCTGCGTTAGGGCAGCTGAATTCCTGCCAAGGCCTGAATCAAAATTTGAAGAGTTTATATTAAGGCCTACATCACCAAGTTAGCTTTCCTGTGTGGAAGGGGAGCGCTTCAGGAGGGGAAGCAGAGGTTTACACATCTCACCCATCATTTCAGGAAAGGCAGGAAAATATACATAATCGGGCAGCAGTCTGATGGCTGATGCTACACATGTCGCCAGGAAAACCCTTCTGCTCCTTTTTCTGACGTGTGCTATGTGATTTATTTTTTCACCTAACGGCTGTAGTGTAATAAAAGCCTAAGTGTGTATTTTCTCCAGTGGTTTTCATTGCTTCCCACTCCTGTTCTCGCTCCCTGGACTGGGAAAAGAGGAAAGCGTGGCATTCCCGAGGAATCCCGTGAATCACCGCATCACCGGAGCAGAATCTTCTGGAGAGGTCAGTGGCACCATCAGGCACTGCCAAGGACAGGAATGAGAGTTCCCCTCATGGTGCGTAACTAATCAAGTTAGGGATCTGAGCCGAAGAGTCAAAGGTTGTGGGTTCGGATCTCGTGGCCGGCATTTCACCATTCGGACATTGCATGATGGCTCGACCTGGACTCTGGCTGATGGGAGTTTTGATTGGTTTAGAGAGAAAACCAATCAGATTGTAGTGGAGGTGGTCCCAAGTAAGTAGATGAGGCTGCACTAGCCAATCAGATGTCTTTATCCCATCTCCTGTAGTTGCTTAGACCTTAGATCTCCCCTACAATCTGACTGGGACACATCCTTATCATATTAATGGCCGGAATTGCAGGTGCTGGCCGGGGAGCACGTCTTGTGGCGCGGGAGGGGGAGATACCTGTGGGGGGGGGGATGCCTATCAGCATGAAGCAGAGCCCTCAACCCAGCCACCCGCCATAAAACATGGCTTGCTCAGCATCAAATTGTGTAGATTAAAACACGAGAGTTTCACACGGGGAGCATGTTTGGTTAATGCAGACCAAGACCCCCCCGACACCCACACTGGGCCAGAGCCACAGGAGTAAGACCTCCCCTCTCTCTCGCGTTCTGCAAATCCCTCCATGCCATCACATATCCTGGTCCGACCCTGCAGCCCTTGTGAATTTTTTCCCTTTCCTCTTACTGTTAAAGTTGTCCCAGTAAGATACACAAGCACCAAAAGCCTGGATGTAATTTTGCCCCGGGGGGGGGCGTTGTCGGGGTGGCAGCACTCCATGGAAGCTGGCTAATAGTATTCAGCACTCAGAGATCTGGCTCAGTGATAAGGGGTGACCCAAAGCCACCTATAAATGGACGACCCAGGCCCTCTTAATGTCTCTCGGACACAGAGCAGCATCGTAGAGGGTCTGTGAAACGAAATCCTCAGACACCTCTCTGGCTGGCCGAGTCTCACACACAGCCCTTGCGCCAAATGGCTGCTTTTCCCCACACTGATTACAGGGAACTCGATATCTCTGTGCACCGAGGAGCCTCGTTTGATTTTCCCTGCCGATGTTTTTAATTTCGCTCCGTGAATTGCCTCAGTGTCTGTGACGGAAATTGTTAAGTCTGACGCTGTCACTGGATGCTGTGTCGAGTGCGTCGGGGGGGGGGCGTCGCCGTTGGTGCTGACCCATCATGCATTTCACCGAAGCAGAATAATTCAGGGACTTCTCCAGATGGAGGTCGATGTCACTGTGCAAGGTCAAGCAGGTGACCTTCCTGGGGTCCATGCTTCAAGAGAATCTGGTCGAATAGACATCTTTGAATTTCTGACTTTCTTTTACCCACAGTGCTGCAGTGGTGAGCAGTGGTCATGCAGGTGAATAAGGCCTGTTCACCATGCGGGATTGTTATTGACATGTTAGCCAGCACAGGAGAGATGTGAGTCTTTCCATGCCACTGTACCTCTCGGTCAGGCTGCTTCCCCCACTAGCGTCCCTCACCGGTCGCACCAAATGACAAACCACCTTGAGAACATATGCAGGGCACATTACTCCCATCTGATGCTTTCACTACTTTGTCTCTTCACATTTCCCTCTCTTTCCTCCCCGTCCCCATGTGCCCCAAGCGCTGCCCTTTTGGGGGGGGGGTTGAGGGGGGGACTGGTTGCCCTAATCGCTTCCAGCCACGGGAGATTGCATGGCCAATTAAAGAAAACAGTTGGGCTCCATCCCGAATGAGGCAGCCACATGTTAAAGCAGTATCACCTTCTTGGGCAGGGTGGTGGGGTCAAAAGTCACCCCTCTTGTCATTTCCTCAGTACAAAAAAAGAAACAAAATTATTTTTAAAAAATCACAGCCAGACGGCAATGTGACAGTACATAGTTTGCCCCTGGTAATGGAAGCGTGGGCTAGAAGGAAGACAAGAAACTCAGTACTAAGAAAGAACGAGAGCAACCTTCAGTCAGGGTACATGCTATCTCCGACTCTGTATACTTAACAATTTAATTTGCACAAAGACTCCTTCAATATTCAAGTGAACCTCAAATGCCTGTAGGTGTCGGGTGTAGTTTCATGGATTGCCCTCCAGGAGGCACTGTGCTATGACACCATTTTCATGAATGCAGCCCTGAGCAAGCAGAGGCATCCCTCAGTCAGAGCAGGAATTTTGGAAGGTTCTGCCGTCTGTCAGTGCAAAGAAACCGCAGGACTCATGGGGAACCAGGCAGCTCCGACTGGCCGAACGAGCAGCACTGGCAAGAAAAAGACCTGATGTGAGCTAGAGGCTAGCGTGTGTTTATCGGATGTAGGTGCTGGTTTACAAACCTGGATAAACAAGAGATCCGATCAGAGAACACAGCTGTTTAATCTGATCACCGATTATAACGATGTGCTCACATTATGTACACAGTATGTGCAAATATGTCAGTGCTCAGAATTCCAGACCAACACAAACCACTCCTGCTCCGAGGTCTGCGTCACATGACATGGAAACACATGCAGGGAGTGCAAACAGTGAGCCGTGTACAGTTTCAGAAAACGAGCCCGAGAACGGTCAGTACGGCCTACGCTGAAGGGGACCGAACCCGGGACTGGGGAAGGAAGCGGAAATTTACATGTGGATGAGGACAAAACTGCGACAAAAGGAGAATTTTTATCTAATGCTGATGGCAAGCAGCAGCCAGTCAGATTCAATATGCCCCCAACCTCTGCACAGACAAGCACAGAACCATCTGCTTGGCAAAAAAAAAACGTGTTTGTTTGGAGAAGACGAACTTCTTACATCAAGAAATGTCAGTGTGAGAGGCTCTTCAGAAAGAAAACCAGGCAGAATCAGACTTCAGTGCCTCTGCTCTTAAAAGGACCCCCTTCACGTCTGCCTACAAAGGTTCCATGTATCCAGCCCTATGTGGAACTTTCCGTGTGCAAGACATTGACAGACTATCTTGGCTTGATGACCCCCAGCCCACCCCCCCCCCTCAATCGTTCACAGTGAGAGTCGAAGGTCGCCGAGACACAAAACACACACTGTCTGCTCTTAACAGGAGACCCCTTCGTGGGTGAAGACCGTGCATTACTCTCATGTACTTTCCCTTCATTTTCACTGCGCCTTTGCTCATCAGGGTATAACAGCATAAACGACAGACTCAGAACCAAGCTTTAAAAATGAGCCTTACTCTGTTTCTCTTAGCGCCTCGCTCTCAGAATCATCTGTTGCTTGCGTTAATTAAAATTTATGACTTAGTTCACTGGAAACACTTCCCAAGGGGGAAGGAACAACAGCGGCACTATATCTCAGTGATGACAGTCGCTACCTTCCTTGATTGGTTAAGTGGCACTGAGAGGTGAAGCTGTATTTTCCACTCAGCACTTCAAGTCCGCAAAACGTGCCGGGGGTTTCGAATCAAGTCAATAACTCAGCGGTCAATGGGACATCTGCATCCTGCACCTCTGAAACCTCTCGGAAGCCCCTACTACGTTGATGGATCGTTCCAAAACATGGCGAGAGGCCCCCATCCGATTCGCAGTCCCTCCACGGATGCTCTTCCAGGGGCTAGAAGGAGCCTGCGTATGTTTGTTCACGTGCTCCTAGACCCCACCAGGTCAATGTCATTAGAACGGGCTTATTTGCTGTGTTTATTGACCACACAGAGCACCCAGTCCCAAAATATTGGTTTTAATCCTTGTTCAGTGAGGAGGGAGGGCCCATAGATTATGGGAATCACCAAAGATGGTGTTTTCTTTGGAACCGCAGTCGATGGCCATATAACACAGTGAAATATTTTTGGCCAGTGGTAGTTCGGGAGATGGGGCAGGCCTCCTCTTGCATCTGTACCTTTTGTTCTGGAGGGGGAGAAGCGCAGTAGACAGCAGTCTCCGTACGGTTGCCTGTTGTCAGTGGCATTCCTCAGGCAGACACTTTATTTTCCTTTGTAATGAGTGCTGATGGTTTCCATATTTTTGTCAAGGCAGCCCTGCATCCAATCAGGTGATTACCCCAGAATGCATTGGGGGCACCAAATCGCTTCAGTGGGCCAGCTTCACCTGGACAGTTAGATGTCCATCAAAGCCTTCCAGCACTCTACGAAGCAGCATAAGTGTGGGAACAGAAACACATACAATGCCCCCCAAAAATCCCTTTTTAACTTAACTTACCTGTTCCTCACATTCTCCTTACCACAGGCTACAATCACACCTGGGTCAGACTGAAGATGCATGGATAACTACAGTATCCAGCTACACCATTTTGTTTTATTTCTTGAGCTTTGGAGAAAACCAGGTTGAATGAAAAAATGTCACACTAAAAATAACTGTTGCTTACATTTATTCAAAACAATTTCCCAAACCCTATTCCCACATTATAATGTGAACCTTAAAACATGTAAAAAAAAAAATAATAAAAAAACCTACAGATCTCAATAAATGAACCATCTTTCAGCATCTACCAGACATTTCCCTCCTGAAGGAGGATGGGAGACTTTTACTTCTGAAATTATAACTGGGTCAGGAGAGAAGTCTTTGACAGTTCATGTTTTCAGCATTTCATTACAGCATTAACAGTGTGCTTTCAACCAAAGTGCCATTTATTCTTATCATTTTTACATTTTATCTAATATTTTTTTCCTGAAAGATATTTTGGTAACGTTTAATGCATCGTAATGCATTGCAATGGTCGGTATAAGAATTAATAAAGCATAACAGCATCTTCTATTGACATTCATAAGGCATTATAGTTCATAATGTATAATCCATCCATCCATTTTCCAACCCGCTTATCCTACTGGGTGGTGGGGGGTCCGGAGCCTATCCCGGAAGCAATGGGCAAGAGGCAGGGAACAACCCAGGACGGGGGGCCAGCCCATCACAATAATGTATAATGAACACGGCTATAATGTGTTATGACTTTTTATAAATACTTATAGTCATGTTTATAATGCTTTATGAATGTATTATAATGTGCTATGAATGTGGTGATAGATTCATAGATTCTTATAGACATGGAATTCATAGAAAGTTAAATGCTAGTCAGTTGGATGTTCTGATCTTGCTATGGGTGTTTTTTTCAGACCACCCAGCTGGACAGGCTATATTTTTTGACGGCAAATCTCTAAGCGCTCTGCCCCCCTAGCTGCAGGGTCGCGCATCTCTGCGATTTTTACAGTCCAGTTAAACAGCCTGTGCCGAGGTTCAGCTGGACCTGGTGTCCAGCACCACACAGCGCTCACCAGCATCACCCTCAGCGGCGCTCTACCCCGCTGTCAAAATCTCTCCTGTGCCCCCACCCCCCGACCCCAAATTCCGTCCCCCATCTGACAGTCCACTCTGCCTCAAATAAATAAGCAAATCTAACTTTAAAAATGAAAAATCCCATCAAGGACGCGTCATGCTGTAACAGGAAGTAGGCCGGGAGGCTTTTCAAAAGCATAAACAGCTCCGTGTTTACAGCGCAGATGAACGTTGGCACGGTTACCAGCATCAATATCGATTATAATAACGATTAAAAAGATAAATCACCCTCTGAAGTCCGCTTGGAGACACATAATTCAGGGAAGTCGAGCATTACAAATATATAAATCAACATCACATCCAATTTCATGGTGAACATAAAGAGACTTTTAATTTAGATTGTGCTCTTATGCTTCTCTTTTGATATGTAACGCAAAGCACATGGAGACATGTTTCACGCTATTCTGGTAATAAGGCACGTCGAATTTCTGTACGGCCTTTCACAGGACTGTAAACACTCTAAAGCTGACAGAGAGAACAAAAACAAAAAAAGGTTGGTAATTGAGGGGGGGGCTGATCTGTTTCAGTGAGCCATGCGGAACCCCGCCCCCCAGACCCAGATAAAACGGCACAAACAAAACCCTATAAATGTTCCCTAACTGATCCCAAATGTTCGTAATGGTCTCTGCAGTCTTTCATGAAGTCCTCACAAGGAATTCATCGCATTATAGCATATTATTTGGTTCCTTATTCCACCTTGAGGACAGAATGGACTGGTTTTACTTTTCCGGTCTCAGAATCTGGCCGCAGCGGTGGCCTTGACGATGCCATTTGCGATTCATGCCGTTCAGCCCTGCTTCGCGAACCCGCACCCCCTACACTGGAGGGGCAAGAGGCGAACCGGAAAGAATGGAGAAGGAGCAGAGCCTGTCGTGGAGACCCGGAGCAGGGGATTGTGGGAAGGTGTCACATTCAGCAAATGAAAACTTTTAGCAGGAGCCGGGTGGGCAGGAGAACAGCTGGAAAAAAGGCCGGTAGAATTATCCTAAAAATAACAGCGGTGACAACACTAATGGTCATAATTATAAAGACATTAAAAAGTGGAAGCTGAGAAAACACAGAGCAAACCAATTATCTTCTCAATGGCATCTCAGCCGCACAAAGGAGAACCCACATGCTGAATTTACCGTGTGAAAAGGCCGCCAGATAAAAAATAAATAACGTCAGTTATCAGTGAACATTAAGTGATTAGCAAGTCCAAAAAGATGTAGAAGAGTATTTAAAAAAAAAAACTAATAAAGAAATATATTTTATAAAAAAGAAGATGGAAAGTTTTTGAATCCTTCCATGTTGGGTGTGTATGTGTGTGTGATTTTAGTGTGACTGCGCCTTTAAAGCATCCGACCCGTGGTCCAGGCTATGGGGTTGGGGTGGGAGGGAATTTTAATAAATCGATTATATTTTAAAAATAGCATCTTATAAAAAAATCGGCTTATTCAAGGAGTGGAGACCAAAAGCGATACTTAATCCTTTGATCCAGGTGTACAGTATGGAATAGGTATCTGGGAATCTGTGCGACGGAGGGGAGCGAGATGGGGGGGGGGGGGGGGGGGGGGGCATGCTTCCATTACCCTCCGTCAGTCCTTTGAACATTAATTCATTTTGGATGGATTGCAGATCGATGTAAGGAATGACTAGATTGCATTGCAGTAAGAAGGATTAAAATTTGAAATCAATTAGCGTGTCCCCACATACACTGTGGTTCACTACAACTTCAACAAAAAAATCAATTAAGGAAATTAAAAGTCGAGCGATGAAGAAGCCAGTGGGGGGGCGGGGGGGGGGGGGTCGTTTTCAGCAGGTCATCTTGTTTTTCTTTGTTTTCTCAGTAGGAGAACTTTGTATGGATCAGACTCTGGCCTCCCACAAAACACTCTCAGAACCCCAAGGAGGGCAGCCCCCCCAAGGGAGGTGACCTCCCACCCCCTGACCTTTCCGGTCCATTCCTCTCCGGGGGGACACTGCACACCTGGCCCGCCAAACCATTCAGCCCCACCCTCCACGCTGAATTGCACCTCTGTTTGATCATGTCTAACACGCCGGTCTGATCGGCGATCTGATCTAGTGATGTTTCCTGTCCAAATAAAACTCGCTGTCAGTTATTGCAAGGGGCAGCCTCTGTTTTCGTATAACCTGGGAACAAGCGCAGTCTCCAGCTTGTCACTGACATCAAACTTGCGTGGCTGTGTTTCTCCCCAGCTTTTTAGATCTATGATGTTGGTACCTCCCACCTGTGGGGGCATTTGGTGGGGGTACAGCCCAGGCCAATTCCAGGAGCCACTCCCAGGCTGGTGATTGGAAGGTCTGGGGGGACTCAGCGGCCTGTCAGCACCAGGCCAATCAATACCGGGCATCTCTACTAAGAGGTCAGGAGGTCAGCCTGAGTGGAGACATCTCTCAAGACACGTAAACATACCGTTGCAGGGTTTCCTCGGCAACGTGAATGCCGGCCTGTAAAAGCACAGCGAGGCCGACGGAGCATTTCCTGCCAAGCAGACTATAAAGGAGCCATTGAACTGGAGAGCATCCCCGAACACTCACTTAAAAAGAGCCAAATGCGCTTTGAAAATGTATCTGAAATTTTTCGGATTGAGTGGCATTACTTTGCAGATCTGATCTCAGTGTAAAAAGCATCCCCCCCCCACCACTGGCTGGGGCTCATGCACATCCAAATTGCAGCAGGAAACAGGGCATCATGGGTGCCACAGGAGATTTTGGGCCCCATGAGAGCATATTGTATTGGCCCCCCAACTCAGACCAATCAAATTATGTTTCAAATTGTTTAGGGCCCCTGTTATTCAGGGACCCTTAGGACTGCCTTAACTTTCCATCCCCTTACAGAGCCCCTGGGTGACACAATATGAGCAGGACAGAGGCCTCTGGTTCCAGAAAGCCGCCCCAGGGTTCCTATGATCTGACAGACTCCTCCCTGTAACAGTTCTGCTAATGAGCCCTTTTCTGTGGCGCTGGGGGGGGGGGGGGGTGCGTGGGTTGGCCTGACCACAGGGGCCGGGCTCAGCTTCCCGACGTCACACTCGGCGTGTATGGATAGCTTGTCCCAGACATATTTTTGTCTTCAAATATAATTCCTTCTTATCTGACTAAAGGAAACAAAGTGTTTAACTCCTGGAGGGGAGCCAGGTTTTTACATCGGGCCATAAAAGTCGCCTAAGATGCGGTTTAATGTTTGCTTAAAACGCTGACTTGTTATTTCAGCAGAGAGCCCTGGAATGCTGCTGGACCCAGATCCAAGCGTTTACCAGCGAGCCCGTTACCCACAATGGCTCCCCTAAACCGCATTATGTCATATATCTTTATTATCTGCTAATAACCAAATAACATTTAAGTAACACACTTGCGCCTTAAATTGAGAAGGGCCTATTTTCCCCTTAAGGGCGCAGAAAAACAGACAGCACTTTAGCCGGCTGTCGGCAGGCGTGACAGCCCCCCCCCTCCACCGTATTGGTGAATGAGAGGGGTTGGGACGTGTGGGACCGGAGTCACGACGTGATGGCGACACTCACATGGCAGCACTGACGTCAGGGGGGGGGGGGGGGGGGGGCGGATCTTTCGTCCTCAAGAGTGTTTTTATGGGTAGAAACAGAAAAGAGAAAGTAGAGCATCAAACTCTGGATGTTCGCGATGGATGTGTGCTTGGTGATACATCATTAGCAGATCGCAAAGGGAGCATTACCATCTCCGGAGAGAGTATATCATTTATGCTGCTGCTCACTAGCGTCTCACATAATAAGAGAACGGAACACATCTTAGCCAGGAGACATCGTTATGTAGGCCTGAATCAGAGAGAGCCAATCAAGCGAAGCAATCTGTCAGAGCCTCCATTTGCGGAAACCAATCACAGACCCCCATCTGTCAGCAGAGTTGTGCGCTTGGGCCAATGGCCAGCCTCGTCAGTGTGGGGTGCTGAAAGCACAATGGGGCGCCAGTCGCTCACTGTGGCCCTCACTGAGAATCGGAATGGGGGAATTGGTACTGACAGGTTTATTCATCGAATACTTAACTGGCTTTTGAAGGGAATGAGCAAGACTGCAGAGATATTGATTCCCCCCACCCCCAGCACCACCTGAAACATCTCAGGAATTCCCAGTGGCCGCTTGGAGATGAAGGTGGGAGACACAGAGGCACAGAAAAGAGCTGCAGTATTTTCCCTTTCACTTGCCCACGTGACACGTGTTTACATTAGCAAAGTGCCAGGAGTCGCAGTGCCCCCCACTGTTGAAAACTCAAAGCAATCAGTGGCATGGCGTGTCTGGGTGGGTGCTGCAGGCCAAACTAATAAACATTATTGCGGTATTTAGCGGCAATTTATTTATATGTTTTGTGACCAGTCAGTGTTAATCGTATGCTTTAATCATGCCCATCTGCACAGTGGAGCCTTTGACCTGTTCGCTCCACACTTCCCTGCAGTTATCCCGCAGGATTAACAAGGCCGACTCAATCACAGGTTGGAAGTTTTACCTACAGCATCATGGAAACATTTGAATAATATTATGCAAATTGTGATTACAGTTCCCAGAAAATAAAATCAGACAGCTGTGCGTCTCACTTATGGAGTATAATGCATGCAGAT
The DNA here is from genome assembly GCF_023856365.1 of Brienomyrus brachyistius. NCBI lineage: Eukaryota > Metazoa > Chordata > Actinopteri > Osteoglossiformes > Mormyridae > Brienomyrus > Brienomyrus brachyistius. Next base: position 124,674 of record NW_026042541.1, on the reverse strand, counting down.
GTAGATACACTGATTTTCTACACCTACATCCAGAGAATCCCGTAACAGAAAATACACAGCACACTGGCTAAAGCTCACAGGGATCTTAGTGAGATTTTTAGGGTATGTGCGGCTAACCGGAGGGCTGCTAGTTAAAGACCCAAAATGAGTCCTTCTGTTGTACCACAGAACTCGATGAGTTGCCCCTGTATAATATCTGGCCATATAAAGAGATAAATATTTATTTAAAAAAAGGAAAATAAAAAATAAGCAAAATATCTAAACATAGATATTCTGGTACTGGTGCCTTTCTGGGAACAAAGAGGGGTTTCTTCTCTTTATTTAGCGTGGTTCAGTGGATTCTGAAGGATTCCAATACATACTCTCCTTTGCCATGACATCATGATTATACCACTCCTTCCACCAATCAGGATAATGCTAGCTTGAAAAAACAAAAAAACATGGCTTGGCTCTGAATGGTGCCTGGAATCGTTCTGTTTTTTTTTTTTTTTTTTGCTCTACCCACCCTCAAGTCATTCAACCGGCAAATGATTGGTCAACTTTGGCGTGGGTTTTGCAACTGAGCTTCGACTTCCATTTCATGTCAGGCTGCAGAACTGGTGTCAGGTTATATTCTTAATTGACTAGGACTCCGAAAACCCAGCTAATTCAGTACTAATGACTGGCAAAGAGTCTAAGCTTATCAGGAAGCTTTAAAAGTGAAGTGTATTCGTTTTAGTGGCAGCCGAAACTAATGCTGTCCAGAAATATCTCAGAATGTTCAGTGGGCTGGTAAACATGTCACTGGATAGTTAGTGGCATAGCAGTGGCATCCAGTGTAGTAGAACCGCAGCATGTCAGCACTATACCATAGAGAAGTACTGTGATTCACTGTAATCCTTGGGGTGGTCTTGGAACAGCAGATACCCAGATACTTGGTTTGGTAACACTTAGCTTAAAGCAGTCATCATAATGCATTATTGATGCCTTCATAATGCATTATAATCGTCAGAATAAGCCATTATAATGCATTATGAAGGTATCTATAGTGCATTATACAAGAGAGCTTCATGAAGCATAATAAACACGGCTATAATGTGTTATGCCATTTTATAAATAGTTATAGTTGTCCATCCATCCATCCATTTTCCAAATCGCTTATCCTACTGGGTCGCGGGGGGTCCGGAGCCTATCCCGGAAGCAATGGGCACAAGGCAGGGAACAACCCAGGATGGGGGGCCAGCCCATCGCAGGGCACACTCACACACCATTCACTCACACATGCACACCTACGGGCAATTTTAGCAAGTCCGATTAGCCTCAGCATGTTTTTGGACTGTGGGGGGAAACTGGAGTAACCGGAGGAAACCCCACGACGACACGGGGAGAACATGCAAACTCCGCACACGTGTGACCCAGGCGGAGACTCGAAACCGGGTCCCAGAGGTGTGAGGCAACAGTGCTAACCACTGCACCACCATGCCGCCCCTTAGTTATAGTTGTGATTATAATAACTTTATGAGTGTATTATAATGCATTATGAATGTATCTATAATTCACTGTGATGACTGCTTTAGTTTCTCCATAACAAACACTGGTGAGGGCTCTTGTCATATTCATTTGCTGCTGTCATTTGAATGGAGAATACAAAAGATAAGGGAAAAGTTGACAATGAAAAGCCGCTCCTGATTGTAATGGAGAGCTCATTTAGATTCCTCATACGCCCTGCGCCCCTCCAGCAGAGAAGAGTACACCTGCAAGCATATCCGAAACATCCAAAACTCGCATATATTACCGAGAGACCGAAAGGTAAACGTCCGCAGCGACACAGACCCGGCTTTCCTACCCCCCGGATCAGACCACGTCTCTGGTTTAAACAGCGAGACTCATTACTGATACCCCGGGCTTTAATGAAAAGGGGCAACGAGAGACGTGGCTTTTAGAGAGAAAGAGGGAGTGAGTGTGGGGGCACAAACAACAGCAGGGCACATTCACCCGGCCCCCGTCTCATCACTTAAGCGAAATTCGGTAAGCCGGGGGGGGGGGGGGGGGGGGGGGATGGGGGGTCCAACCGCGATTGCAGAGCCGTGGGGTGACCAGATTAACCTTGGCAGGGGCTGCCTTTAATGTTAGATCCATATTTCCGGCTTTCTGGTCTGTTTTCCCTGCGATCTTCCATGTGGCTGCAGCAGCATTTTCATTCACATTTTCATCTGACCTTCAGCACCGGCGTGGGTGTCCCAAGACTGGGGGGGCACAAATAAATGTGCCCACCTAAAAAAAATCACCATGTGATGTATACATTAATGGAGAAAAGGGTCTATATTCCACAGCTTCACAGCCGATAGAGAGAATAGGCATTCCTCTCCCAGGATATTATAAATAACTATATTTACACACACAATATATTGCAATGGTTTCAGTGGAAAAGATACTGTAATGTTGTTGTTGTTATTTTGATCTAATAATGCCGATACATTTTCATTACTCTCGATGATGTAACACTCCAGCCTGTGTTCATCGGGGTTATTCATACATCATTCACTGTACAGGAATTTCTCCACATGCAATCTACGGTGTCTCGCTCCGTAAAATGACAAAAAACAGGCTGCAGCCTCCCCCCCCCCCCACAGAAAACAAAACAACCTGCACCCAGAAGATGGCCCAGCATCACTGTGTTACAACATCTCTCCATGTCGTCCAGCAGCTCTATGGACAACAAGCTGAGAACCTTTCTAATCGTGGTGAGCCTGTACCAGGAGATTGGTCACAATAAAAAATAATGACGATAAGGAAAAACAAAGGCCTATTTTTAGAACTGTGAAGCTCACCTGTAATGAATGCTGTGCCTGGGGTGACCACCTAATCTGTATCGGGGGAGGGGAGGGGTGAGGAGGAGGGACACTATGAGCTACTTCAGGTTTTACAGTCTATTGTAAAACTGAACGGCTCCTGTACTTGGCTGATTAGTTCAGTTCTTCTTGTGCTTTTACTGGTTTGTTTCCTTGATTGAGAGACTCGTCCAGCTGTTTTACATTAACATTAGTGACACATGCATGATCATAGGAGACTTACCAATCAGCACACAAATGCTCAAATGCTAAAGTGAAATCCAGGTTATTTTGATTGAAATGGTAGTTTGCAAACCCTGTTATAACTCATAGTGAATGAATGAATAAATCACATGCATCCCTGGGGTGCAAAACAAAGTAAAAACCCAAAGCATGTTCAGTTACAGTTGTGTTTGGAGCTCAGTGGTCAGAAAAGTGTTTTCCTCTTAGTCACTGCGAGAGACTCGTGTAGAGAAATAGAAATCAATGGGCATGTCACACAATGTGCAACAAGCTCCAAGCTGTAGCCAGTCACATCCTGGTATGAGAGAGCGTTAATCTCTCATGGTGACTCTTTAATGGAAAGCCATCATGGCAGATTTGGACCTGAGCTGGAATCACTTTGGGGTAATTCCTTACTCGGTTGGAAAGCAGTCAGTTCTGAGTAGGTGGGAAAATCACGTGTCATCTATCCAGGCGTGTGCCAGCAAAAATGAACAACACAGCCCCTAAAACTCTTCAGGGGGAGAGACTGCTGTTTTTAATAGTCCGGCAAATGGACAGGAACGGGTACAATGTGAGAGGAATGGTGCTGGGGTCAGCAAAGGATAGAGTAATGATTTCATTTGGACAACGACAGTTTACAGCACAGCCAACATACACATGCGTACGTGTGGATAGACACCCACAGGAAGATAATGAGGGATAATCAGGATACTCATACAGCCACCTTGCGATCGGAGTGATGCCGGCACTTAGGGTGTCGCTGAAGAAAAGGATGAAATAAAGGAGAACGTAATGGCATGAAGGGGCACGGAATGAGGGGTAGGATCCTGCGCCCGCGTGCCCCCCGTAACGGATTAAGCTTATATACACATGCATAGAAGAGGAGCGGCTGACTTTCATCTTCGCTAAAAGCCCGTGGCTGGCCATCTCCGCCGCACAGCCATTACGGCTCACCAGCGCCGTTTTTCACCAGTGAGTGATGTGCACGTCTGGCCCCCTTTGTCTCCGCCTGTCTGCCGGCCCTGTGTCTCCCAGCTCGCTGGATGCCCTCCATGTCCTCCCTCACAGCCGTCTTTCAGACTTGTCCTGCCCCGCCTGATGACTACAGTGATACCGATGCAGTGAAGGCATTTCCCATTCCGGCTGCAGCAGGTGTCCTCTTCCGAGACGGCCGTTGTTTGTTGTCATTAGGACTGCAAAGCAAGCCAATTAACACGGGCCCTAGCGATCTTGGGGGGGGGGGGGGGGGACTGCACATAAGCTGTATTTTATTCACACTGCACAAAGGAAAATTTAATGCCTTTTTGTTTTTACATTTCAATTCAGTACTAAACATGATAAACGTCGCACTGCCAAAGGGGCCCAGTCTGACATATAAATACAATAAGCCCACATTGATGTTCCAAGCAGAAACTCAAGTCGACCTTCACCGTATTTATTTACAAATGCTTTATCTTTTTCAATAGACTTATTTGAGTAATGTCGACAATATTAAAACATGCTATAAATATCATGTTTATTGACAGAGGTAAACGACAGGGGTCGCCTTAATGAGAGGCGAAGACGTCAGCGAAACAGACGACATTCACGTTTAACATGCTTAGCAGACATGTTTGCCCAAAGCGCTGTACGAGCAAAGGCAAATAGCATGTGACCAACATGCATGCTTTTGCAGAGCCAGTTAGGCTTAGGTGCTGTTAGACTGAGTTCCAATGAATCTTTGAGTGTAAGTACTGGCCAGGAACTAAATTAGCGGGAAACGTTGCAAAAAAACCCCGGAAAATAAAAACGCTCATTGTGAGGTTAAAGCACAATTACTGTCGGCAGCAAAATTCCACTCTTGTTAGTTATTCCTGGTAGTGGGAGAAGCAAGGCCTTGGATTACCATGGCATAGTAACCATAGTAACAGGAGCCAGGTTAAAATAGGCGGTGACTAACGGTAAATGATAATCCCGCCCACTGTGGCTTTGAATCCCTGTTTCTCCCAATAAATAATCGCTCCAGTTTTTCCCCATTTAGTTCTTTGCCGTCCGCCTCGTTAGGCTTCCCTGGGATGTCCGGAATGTGCCGCAGAGAAGGGGGGGGGCAGGTAACAGGCTGACGGTAATCCTGTTGTCTCCACTGGAGCAGTAGCGGAGTGTGAGTGTGGAGGAGAGGAGGGTGAGATGTGCGTGTTGCCCCGCTTGCACTCGTCTGGCTCGCGTTCTGCCTCCGAGGGAAACGTTCCGCTATTTTCTTATTGCTGCTGTGCATCGTGACTCATTTTCTCTCTGTTTCTAATTTCAAAGTTCTAATTTAATTAGGGGCTAAATGCAAAATACAAAAGGAAACATTCTGCCTTCTATTGCTTTCATAAGGAAACGTATCAGATAGGCTTGATGGTAAACTAATTATAACAGTTGGGTCAAGGAAGATTTCTACCTTCTACTTTCATCCTATTGCTGTAGGATCTTGTGATATTCAACTGGAATTAATTATAAATTAACTGGAGGAGGTAAATCTTCAAATCCTGCACAATGAAAGCAAACTACCCTGAATGTAAAGCTGGTCAGACTAAATCCTTCATTTTACTTCCGAAGGTCAAACTCTTAATTCGATCCTTGCAAAGTAAGAGTAAGAATTGCTTCATTAACATTCCTCACGCTGAAAATTCAGCAGCGACTCTGAACCATCCTGTGGAGGCATCAGTTTTGCGGACCTGTAGTTTACCTGTTGCATGCTATGCCACAAACAGTGAGAGAACAGCACCCGTGTCTCTGTGCTTTCTCTCTAGGATCTGGAGGTGCAGTGCGTCCAGGTGACACTGGAATTCAGTGTCAGAGGTAAGTGAGCACAGCGCATGCTGAAAGCCAGGGAGAGGAGTAGCTTGGCCTTTGTAACAAACCATCAGCAGGAAAAAAAGGCAAGGCTATTGGCCTCTCCATTTGCAAAATTCTTGTTTCCTTTTTTACGGGTGTCAGAGATTTTATTTTTCCTCCCTGCTGATCACTCAAAGTGTGGAGGACAGACGGAGTGAGAGAGAAAGAGGTGCACTGAGTAGCAAAACAGCTAAAGGCTCTCGGGTATTTGGAAGGAGCTGACATCCTCAGAAATGCTGCGTCACACCATGGGACCAGCCCATGGCTCCCCATCCCACTCTAATGAGTCGTACAAGGGCAGGGAATTACAATCTCTGGAATGGAATGAGGTGGACACAGGATTTGAGGTAAGGTAAGCAAGAAACAGGAATGACCCAAACATGGCAATTTCAAAACCATTCATCTACACAATATGGACAAAATTATTGGGACACACCTCGCAACCATTGAATCCAGGTGTTCCATTCGGACCCATTGCCATAGGTGTATAAAATCAAACACCTAGCCATGCAGTCAGGCTTATAAACATTTGTGAAAGAACTGGTTATTCTGAAGCGCTTAGTGAATTCAAGTGTGGTACGGTCATAGGATGCCACCTTTCCAATAAGTCAGTTTGTGAAATTCCTTCCCTACTAGATATTCCAGAGTCAACTGTAAATGGTAATACAGATGCTCCTCTACTTACAAATTGTCAACTTCCGAACTTTCAGACATACGAACGAAGAGGAATGTAAGTCCAAATTGTGTTCATTGGGCTCCTGTTTCCTGTCCGCAACATCAATTTTTTTTTCTGTGCGCCAATTCTGTACGACTTCTGGCCGCTACTCCCGCCACGAAGCAGCGTAGCATGCGTACTCCCAGCATCGGAACGTATCTTGTTTGCAAGGAGACAAGTGTCTGTATTGCGTATTGGAAGCATTTAGGAACAATGGAAACTCAGCCATGAAGTGGCAGACCATGTACAGTAACAGAGCGGGCTCAGTGAACTACGTAGTGTGTAGACGTCGCCAACGCTCTACTGACTGCAGAGTTCCTAACATCCTCTGGCATTAACTCCAGCACAAAACTGTGCGCCAACAGCTTCATGGAATGGGCTTCCATGGCCAAGCAGCTGCATGCAAGCCTCACATCACCAAGCACAGTGCCATGTGTCGGTGGAGCGGTGTAAAGCACGCTGCCACTGGACTCTGGAGAAGTGGAAATTGTGTGGAGTGACGAATCACGCCTCTCTGTTTTGCAGTCTGATGGAGGAGACTGACTTTGGCAGATGCCAGGAGAAAGTTACCTGCCTGACTGCAAAGTAAAGTTTGGCGGAGGAGGGATAATGGAATGGGGTTGTTTTTCAGGGGTTGGGCTGGGCCTCTTAGTCCCGTATAGGGAACTCTTAATGCTTCAGCATACCAAGAAATTTTGGACAATTCTAAGCTTCCAACTTTGTGGGAACATTTTGTGGAAGACCATTTTCTGTTCCAGTGGGACTGTGCTCCAGTGCACAAAGCAAGGTCTACAATGACATGGTTGGGTGAGTTTGGTGTGGAAGAACTTCACTGGCCCACACAGAGCTCTAATCACAAGCCCATCAAACTCCTTTGGGATGAACTAGAACGGAGATTGCGAGCCACACCTTCACATCCAACATCAGTGCCTGACCTCACAAATGCTCTTCTGGATGAATGGACAAAAATTCCCACAGACTCACTCTTATCTTATGGAAATCTTATGGAAAACCTTCCCAGAAGAGGGACAGCTGTCTCAGGGAGGACCAAATCCATATCATTGCCTATGGATTTAGAGTAGGATGTCATAAAAGGTCTTGAGAGTGTAATAGTCATGTGTCCCAATACTTTTGTCCATATAGTGAATTCAATTCAATTCAATTCAATTCAATTCAATTCAATTCAATTCAATTCAATTCAATTCAATTCAATTCAATTCAATTTTATTTGTATAGTGCATTTCTATAGTCCCTTCTCAAGGTACTTTACATTATCCCTGGCCAATACCCCCAGAGAGCAAGCCAGAGGTGACAATGGATAGAAAAATTCCCTAGTAGGAAGAAACCTTGGGAGGAACCAGACCCAAAGGAGGAGCCCAACCTCCAGAGGAAGTCAGTATAACAAAGTCTTGAGTTATACACTCTAATTTGTCGCATCCAGATGTAAATGCAGAATTACTGGCAGCAGGGCAGGCCGGATGGGCATCACAGACAGCATGGATGCTGCAGGCAGCAAGGAAAGTAGGCAGCGGGGATTTGAAGGCAGGGGGTCGGCAGGATGTCCGGCTTTTTTGGGTCTCTAGGCTGCATACCCCGGAAGGGGTGTGGTGGTTAAAAAGGGGAGTTAGAAACAACATCTGTCATTCATGACATCTTATCCAGGACCGGATCACATTGTGAACAGAGCCAATCCCAGGTAGCACTGGGCACACAGCAGGGGACGCCCCAGATGCCACGTCAGTCCATCACATAAACTATCAGAGTTGTTTTCCTAAAAGATGACATGATCCACCTTTTAAGCTGTGGCAGGAGAAAACAAAGGCGATAAAGATATTTCAGGCAAGACGATGTAAAGAGTGGGGAGGAGAGCAACTTGTTATCAATCATCAGTACATATTTTTTTTTTATCTCTTCTGATGAAGATTATGATTACAAATTCAATCAGATGACGCAAAATCACTGACTGAAAGGCAAAATTAAAGGGTGATTTGATAATGTCCGACTGGAATCTGTCCAAATGGCCACATGTCATAGATTTCGCAGAAGAAGATGATTCTGGAATGACTGGATCATGTCTCTGTGTTTCCCATCCTCTTAGTGACCCTGTCGAGTTGGAGGCTCATGGTCTCACATCCTCTCGTTGCTTAGACCCGCCCCCCTGTACACTCTGATTGGTTGTCTCTCTGAACCAATCATTTTTGTGCTCCTCTCTGCTCTAATGAACTTATTCAGCCCAGACCAGGTTTACTTTACTCCCTCCCTCTCTGTATTTCTCTTCTCATCTCACTCTCGCTCCCTCTCCACATGTCTGCCACCATCTTATATGAAAAACACAAATCTGGGTGACATGTCCCAACGCAGATTCAACACAGTCTGCAAGTCAAGGGCCACCTTGCAGAGCCCATCTTAATCCAGTCCTTGGAGCCTGACAGCACTATATATTCATCCCTGAAAAGCCGAGGACCGAGATGATCTGACAACACACTGCTACAGGATCATATAAAACCTTCGCCAAATGTCAAACAAGGTCGTCCACTGAATCACATAAATAATACGAGAGTCATGTGAAAACTGGCTGCAGGGTCCAGCAGGACTTTTAAGATTATTGATGAGAACTCTGTTAAAGTGCTTTGGTAAATACAGATGTGAAGAATGATTGATGGCGTACAGGTCATCAAGAGGGAATCAGCATGGACGAGATCCGTATTTAGTGTCCATCAATGTACTTTTTCTCCTCCGCCAAGTCATCTGGCAGAGAGGAAAGCGAAAGTCTGGCCTAGATCTGCTGGACCTCCTGAAGATGGACCCCCACCCACTCTGCTCTTAAGTGAGGGGGGCGTTTGCCTGATTTGAATAGCCAAAGCTCTGGAACAAAAGGAGTCTCCTAACCTACTGGGTGATCATCCATTTAGGTAGCAATCAGGGATATGTAGCTCAATAACCAATCCAAGTCAAAGAGGAGGTGTGACCCAGCATCAGGCATAGTGATGATGAGTTTAAATCACTCTTTCTTTGTGGTAGGCTTTACTGTTCTTAAAGGGTTCCTCTCACCATCGTTTCTCATTTTTCTTCAATATAACCATTTGCTGAGTTCCTGCTGTCCCCCATGGCAGTCATTTAAACTATAAGCTACCACTGACATGAATTTATTACAAAATAAGCTAGTGAGCAGCCCCATCACAGGACACCCAGTGGAAGGATGAAGGACAAAGTGAGAAGCATTGAAACGTGTCATTCCTCAAGGCTGCTGCAGGGGGCACTACAGTGAGATGAGAGCACATTCATCTGCCTCCGACTACCTGAACTTTTCTTGTTTGTTTTTTCTTTGTTGTTGATATCTTGACTTTCGATCCAAATTCGAGATTCCTCCATCTAACATACTTCCCCCTGAGTTACACAACGTCAGCTGGGAAGTTGATCTCAAAATGGGGATCCTCTGTTTACAGGGCTCACTCTCTCAGTGGCTTGTGCAATGTAGAGATGAGTAGCTGGAGAGTGATGCCAGCCTATTCTTGCTGGGGGGCTGTGAGGGCGGGCTCTGGATTATGGGGTACAAAAGCCCTTGCAAAAAAAAAAACACCAGGACAAAAAGACTGTTGCACTCCACCTACAGGACAAGCAACTACACTGGGCTTTAAATCTACGTGCAACCGCAAGCTAAAAATAGAGAGAATGTATAGGAAATGCACGTGATCTAGAGACTTTGTTTTGTCTGCTGGAGGGTCCCCTCAATTTCAAGCACATTCCGAGACGTCAGTGTTCTCAGTGTCACCAAGACTGCTGCCGTGGTAACGTCACCGTGAGGCGGAGACTACCTGACACAGTGCAATCAGCCAGAAAACAGATCTCTGCTCCACCATTTTGAAGGTACAGCCTTGCAGGGAAAATGCAAACACCTGTGGATTAAAGGCGTTCTTCCAGATGGCAAACAACCTCGTTCTTAAAGCACTGCCCTACTGAGAAAATATAACAATTAACCAGCAGGAAACCTTGTCAAAATGTACTAAATGCATCCAGATATAAGTGAGACTGTGAGCTATCTCCTGCTCCTGTGAGAGCCCCAGCCCACCCTCGCCCAGTCCCTGCCCTCTGCTGGTACCAGCATTTCCAGTGGCCGTCACCAAGCATAACAAGCACAAACAAAGGGCTCAGCGGAAGTAGCCACAGTGCAAACAAAGATGAGAAAATACCATCGCTTACTTCAGGCCCATCTGGGAAAGTGCATGCTGGGAGAGCAAAAGACAAGTCTTTTCTCTTTCAGATTATTACTTCCTCTGACCTATAAGAGTAACAGGTTTACCCAGTTTCTGGAAAGAAAATGAAGCGGTAGACAGCAGATACAGTACAGCATTACAAGCTCTGTGTCAGGGACAGAGACGACAGCAACGCCCCCTTCAGCTGCCCAGTGAGGGCCAGCACATTATTAATGAGCTGAAAGCAGTGATGTGTGATGAAAGCTTCGGGCTGAACTAAACTGAGCGCCACCTGCTGGAAACTCCAAGTCCTGCATGTTTTTCAGTTTGATGTGACTGCGATCCCCTGAGGTAATAAAACTTCAGACTCTGTTTGTATTCACAGGTACCCCCCCCCCCCACACCTAATGACCAAAGGGTCACATCTCTGGTAGCAGATGAGGGGCGATGGGAGTAGATGGGGGGTCAGCAGCAAACCAGCTGCTCTTACCCACCGCATGATCTCCACAATGGTAACACATCTTACACTTCATCATTATCTGCCTCCTTATGCTCAAAAACATCCAATAATGCACAACTAAATGAACTGCACAGAGCACTGTTAGGTTGCGGGGGGGATCCGTCAACATCTGAGCCCCAGTGGGCAGTGAACAGTCCAAGAAAACTCGGACTGTCTGGTAGGGGCCTTCGGAGGGAGCAAAAACATGGACCGACTCTGGGTCCACGTGGACCGGGATTGCCTTAGACGAAGGGGGCGCAAACGAGGATGACATCATGCAGACGGAGGGAAGCAGACAGGGGTGTGGCTTGTATCCAGGGACTTTGATTGGCAGCCGGTATGTGCGGAAGATTAAGGGAGCCACTGCTAGTCACATTCTCGCTCAGCACTATTCCCAGACAGGTGTCCCGAGCTCCGCCGCGCTTTGCACCTGAAAAGCCTCCCAGCGTCACCACACACGCACAAGCCACTCCCACCACCGTCCACCCACAAATCCCTGTTCAGGATTGCTGCGATACATGTTTCCACGAAGGCCAGCTTCTGAGTTATCTGCGTGCACCTGCTGTGGATCAGCCGTTACGCTCGGCTAATGTGACAGCTCCGTGCAGACCGGGGGCTGGGGGAGTTACCCGCACAGATGGGGAGAGTGCGGTCAGTTCATCCCTGGGGGAACGGGGGTAATTAATAGTCCCTTGGCCCTCGTATCAGTATCCCGCCCCAGAGACCAGCCTGACAGGGAAACTTTTACACTCACTTATCAAAAAAGAGCAGCAGCCAGGCCAAGTCAGGCCAAGCATTTTCCACACTCCACGGTGTTTGTAATATCAAACTCAGGTTAACAGTGCAGTCAGGAGCACCACAGAAACACTGTGCGCTTGATGTAAGACTCTTCAATGCCACCCCTTCCATTAAACAGGGCTCCCCCACCAATAAATTCATGTCATGGTAAGAGCCTGCGTATATCGCTAAATAAAAGAGGAAAAGGTGTGTAGGCACAGGCTGCATTTGCGTGTCCAGGCACAGAGAGGAGCCAAACATGAAACGAGTAAAACAATACAGCAATCAATTAGGAGCCAGACAATCTTTCATCCTGCTCTTGCTGCTCGATAGCGATTGAAGTACGAACCCTTTTAGCTCAGTCCCTTTAATGCTGAAGTGGCCCTCTTTGCCTCCGATGGTGCCCTCCACCCCGTTCACCCGTGAAGGCCGTTCTCTGCGTCTTTCGAGAGTGGGGAGCTCCGTGAAGCACGGGACCATCTCCCTCCCCGATCGCTCAGGAGCTACCGAGGGGATAAAACTGGGAGAAGAAGCGTAAAGCCAGGCTAGCCCAGATTACATCGCCTGATCGGGTAAATGAGGATCATCCCCATTGCTGGCCCTTTGCATCAACACATCTGCCAGTGAAATGGCCTGGGGACAGTATATCCCAGCAGAGGGGCGCAGATTATGCTTTTTAATGCATGTTGGTGAAGGAGAAAGTAACTTTGGCTGAGAAGCCGGATCCTGTGGTTGGCATGTCCTCACTCATTGCTCTGTGGCGTCATATCTCAGCTGTGCTTTTCGATTCTCTGTCCCAACATGGATCCCCAAGATCAACAAAGGACCTGCTGTCCGAGCCCTCAGCCCCCCCGCACACCTCTGAGGATCGTCTGCATCTCTTATCGGCTGTTTTCAATGAGGGGAGGGTCACCATCAGGAGATCCAGCCCTGGAAATGCAAGATGGCACATGGTGGCCTGGGAGCGCAAGGCAACAAATCACAAGTTTCCAACTGCTGTAAATCCAATTAATGCGGAGAAATATGAAGACACTTTGCAGTTTCCCATGGAGGCGAAACAGACAATTAGTTGAATTATCTTTTTGTTTAAAAAAAAAGAATTTCATATTTGTCACAGATCCAAAATTAAAAAGCAATTTACAGTAGCTCTCTGGGGAAACACGCACCTTTATTAAGCTTGAAAAATTGATTTACTTTATGAATGTTATTTCGGAACTGTGAGACAGAAAAATGCATATTTTATTTCCTGGCTGTGGTGAAATACAGGGAAAGAATCACTGGCCCATTTCTGCTATTATAGCATGGAAGCAATATTACCCAAATGTCTATTATTTTTAAATCCCTGACACAAGGTGGGGACATCTCACTCAAGTATTGATCGGGAAGCTGAATAGTGGACTGGGCCGTACAGACCTGGGCCAGGAACTGGGTTCATTAGGCAGGTGTTCGCATAAACAGTCATCCGGCAGTTTCCTCAGAGGCCATAACATCAATGGCAACATACATGACAGACGGGCCAGTGCAGTCAGACATTTACACACTGTGTCCATTTAGTGCTGCTGACGACTCCAGACCAAGTCACAAAAAAACTCAAAAAGAAAATGGCAAAAACAAAAGGCTGTCATAATTTCAGTTTAATTGATGTGTGATTTTTATGTTCTGTGCTGATGTCCCCGCCTCCGTCTCTGAGGCCCCCCAGCCTCACACTTACACACAGACAGACACACAAACAAGCAGTATGACTGTAGGACGGTGATGATTCACTGGCTTTTTTTAATCCAGCCTGGTCTCCGTCTCCGGAGCTGAGCGGCCCAGAGCCCAGCCAGGTTCTGGCCACCCATCTGGACTCTATAAAAATAAAGCAGGAAGGAGGGGGTGCACAGCCTATGAAAGGAACGGGAGGGGTGAAGGTTTACTCACTTAGACTGCCAGGATGATTTGTTACCTCTGAAGGGCAGGTTTCATTAAAAGTTCTTCAACAAAAGGATCCGGAGAGGAAAATAGGTCGATTGCTATGGTCTGTACCTGTGTGACTGTAACAGCATCTCTGGCCTTGCAGATTAAGCAACTGGTTATAGTGCCCAACATAGGGAAGTGTTCCCTCACTATGTTCTGGTCAGACTGGAAAATATTCCAGTTCTGTTAGTTTGCACAGCAAGGGCATAACCCTTGGGTTGGGCATTTGGGAAGTTGAGGTCTCCACCCCATTTAAGGGCGTCCAGGGGGTTGTATTGGCTGGTTTTGATTATTAGGGGGTTTACAACCCTACCCATCCCCCCATAATTTACACCCAGAGTTTTCAGTTCCTTCTTCTCTCAGACCTCCCAGCCCAGCGTCCCTCGTTCCTCCTGTCTTAGTATCTACGTTTTGTGGTGAGATATGTTTGCAGAGAGACATATGGCCTACTCTTGGTTCGGATTTCTCATCTGACTCAGTGGCCCAGTGAGAGTAAGCTGGGGGGGGGGAGAAAAGCCCGATCTGGGTCTGAGAGGTGTGGGGGGGCAGAATAAACAGGTTCCTACTGCATCACACTATTCTGCAAGCGCACTGCAAATAAACACACTAATGAGGTACGTAGGGGTAATATAAAGGCAGACGGGGACTAACGTGACAGCGGCTGCTTGACACTGTGCCCTGGCCTTTCCCAGCCCTGCTCATCCCTCTCACCTCTGAGGCCGGCTGTGTAATGACTCTGGGGAGTGGGTCGGGTGTATTATGCAACCATGGGGGCCGTGTAATGGAACTCCGGGGGGGGGTTTCCTGTGACAAATGGGAGGTATATAATGTGATGACGGGTTATTGAATTTCAATCAGGATGGCTTGAAGTTAAGAGCGTCCCTCGCATGCGGTGCCTGGGGGTGGGGGGGGGGGGGGGGGGGTGACATGCGGGGGTCAGGCTGGACGCGATATGCTGGGGACGGCCCAAGAAGTCGAGTGGATGGTGCTGACCGCTACTGCTAATTGGTGGCAGCTGGGCGTACAGCCGGCGCATCTGTGCCTGCCTGACTGTGTGGTCTGTGCCGCGGGTACCGCTCGCGTGGGCACGGTCCCCAAGCAGGCCGCATTCCAACTTCAGCGTGCCCACGAGAGCCCACGTGCCTTCGGTACAACTGAAAACCTTCAAAATTCTCAGCCACTGGCAGTCAAGCTTATGCCAGCCAGAGTATCGCTATCCAGATAGACACAGTAAAAACTTTATCATCCCAGCCATCATAAAAGAGATCAGTAATAAGTTTTTATGGTGTTTTGCTATGTTTTCCAGCACAAATGGAAAAGGGCTTTTTCTAGCTTCTACATAAGTATCATTTCTCATGCTCTTTCCGCCAACACGATTTTTCTACTGTGGCCGACAGCAGATCTCCTCTGAAGAAGAAGCTTCCAGATAAACATTTAGGCAGACAACTCCTGTAATAACTAACATCATGTTCATGGCTGAACGTCCTCCAGCACGTCTGGATGATGAAACCCTACATTTTGGACAGGTGCCTGACCCTGGAGAGCCAGTGGATATGGATGGGATTTGGAACGGATTTGCCACAGAAGTGTCCGCTCATTAATCAAGGCAGCGATGGCTGGCGAGCGTGGATGGATATTACTGGGAAACATGGCTAATGTGGGCTGGCAGGTCTGCATTGTTCCACACGAGATGGGAAGCTTGACTCCCTCTAATCAGTCCAATTTGTTACTTACATTTTCTGTAAACACTACTTTCCCTCAATCACAACACTCAGTCGTCTCCTCTGAAGGTTCTGGGAATCATTTTTCCCGATATTGGTTTTGTTTTCTGTTTTTCTACGCGCACTTTCCACACTAAATAAAGCTTGATTGATTGAATCTCACAATGGCATGCAGTTAGAAGAACATGATCTGCAAATTCAATTTTTATGTTATTCTAGAAGAGCAAGTTGCTCAGATTTCTCTGCTACAGTTTCCAATAAATTTAGAATTAAGGGTTTAGGGTTTGAATCGATGAGGTTTTCGGCCTGGGATGGAAGGGGAGAATGGTTCATATTATGAGCCTGATGGGAAGCTAGGATCAGATACGAGTCCATGGAGCGTCTCTGAGCTCCGAAACACACGCGCTGCGTACAAAGGAATGGCCGCTGCCTGTCTGAAACTGAAAATAAGACCCAGGGTAACTTCAGCCAGATCCGCAACCAATCAGCTTCCTGCTCGTCAGAGTTACAGTGCAGGTAGCCAGCACTCCAGTCTGCCATGTGACCCTGCTTTTAATATAACAGTTTGGAAAATCACAGCTGGGGGGGAGGGTTGTGTGGGGGAGGCAATAGAAGTTGCATAAAGCCCAAGTGGAAAGCAGAAGCTGATGCCAGTCAGACCTCATACATCACGAAATAATCTCACATCAGCTGCTGAGGGGCCATTTTTCATCCATATTCCACTGAGTTTAATCAGAGCTAGTTCCGCAGCGGGGGCTCCCGCAGTGTAAGCGACACTGAGTGATGGTGCGGTTGGGGCGGAGGGCCCAGCAGAGGCTGGGACTTACAAACAGATTCAAACTGCACCAAAAGCAGCAGCCCAGGCATTTTAATCTCATTACATTTGCCTTTTCCTCTAAATCCCTGACGAGTCGTGCTGATGAGCTCAAGACATGGAGACACTGGGAACATTGTGTGTCAGCCATTTGATCCTCAGTTCCACTCTGCTTTTTATTGGGGTGGGATTGGGGGGGACATAAATGAAATGGACTATGTTTTGTCTCATGTTGTTGCTAAGGAAGGTAGGGGGTAAAATGACTTTTCTCCATCCTCAGTCCGGGTCAGTTTTTTTCTCCACACCTCTGTGGCTCTGAGGAGACGCAAGTGTGTGTGTGTGAGTGGGTACACCTATCCTTATGGGTACACAATGTCCCCATAACGGTTTCCTGGTCCCCATAAGGGGAAACTCTATCTATAAAAATCGGTGACTGCTATGAAAAAATTAAAAATGCAAAAACTCTTGTATTTTGTTCCGTTACTTATGGTTATGGTTAGGGCAGGGTGGGGGTTAAGGTTGTCATAGTTAGCATTAGCATTTTTCCCATAGAAGTGAATGAGCAGGCCCCATAAGGATTGGTATAACCTACGCGTGTGTGTGTGTGTGTGTGTGTGTGTGTGTGTGTGTGTGTGTGTGTGTGTGTGTGTGTGTGTGTGGGACTGCCTTAGTGCCAGCTTGTCCTGTACTACATTGATTTCCTCGTTCACATTTATGTTCTCTCTCTCCGTCTTTCTAACTCTCCCTTTGTCTCTTTCATCTTGCATCCTCACTGTCCCTCCCCCTCTCTTTTGTGGAAGGTTGAGGTTCCTTAAAAAGTGTGTGTTGCTCCTCCTCATCCTTCCTGCCTTGTTCCCCCTGACCTTGTGCAGATCCGGGAAGGGGGTGAGGGGGGGGCATCACTCGAGCTACAAAGCGAGGACGGTGGTGTCGGCACGATCACTGGCCACTATGTCATCCCTGCTCCTCAATGAGCTCATGTAATTCAGATTAATAACGAGAGCGTCTCCCCCATCTTGGATCTCTGCCTGGACATTCTCTCAAGTGCTGGTGAATTGACTTTCTCTCTTGGCTGCAGTTTGCATCTCAATGGCCCCTAATTCCAAGCCTTCATTAGCCATTCTGTTCCTGAGGCTTTGCCGTCCGCTGCTATCTGAGTCTATACCACGGCTAGCAGAGGCAGAGAGCAAGCCACGTCAATGAGGGTGCCGCTTAAGGTCTACCCTCTTACTTTGCTCACTCTCCTTCTTCCACAAGTGTGATGCTTTTCTTCTCTTTTTGTGAGCAAAAACCAACCAGCAACTGTCTCCATTCAGCCTCCATTTCCAATTCTCCGCTCCTTCACCCTCAGCAGGTGGTTACCTGGGCCAGTTTGCTTTGGTGGGGTCCGGAGGGAGAGCATGGGAATGGGCGGCAGACCCTCCACATGTACGTGATTAGAAATGTTGATTTACCTGAATGGGTCTACAGTGACGCTTTATGGACAGCTCCGCTCCTCAGCAATCACTAATATTGCTGACGTATATGTTGTTAATATCAAAGCACATTTCCATACTGACCTGTGGCTGTCTCTTTTACTATCTCCCACACCTAACATCCTGGAGATTTGGTTCCGGAGTAAACCTATTGCCTCTGAACCAGCAAGAGACCGATTTTAGGAGCTAAATTTAATGCTCGGTGGCGCATTATGCAACGTGTAACACCACAGATTTCTGCTGCTGCTCTTTCTGCCAGCAAACGCCAAGGGAGAGGGACTGGTCAGACAAAGCCTGAGATCTGTATGCCGGACATGAGGAAACTGGAACCGGATCAGACGGGATCGACGGGAACAGATTGCTGCTTATCTCCAAGCGCTCCGAGAGTCTGGACACCTCAGTTTCCCAGCTGTCAGAGCTTGCGACCAGGGCAGGGTGACAGGGCTGCGGAAACAGCACCCACCACAGGCAATTAGGAGGAATTACAGCAAGGCTGTGCCATTGAAAGTGCACAGGCCCTTAAAATATGGGAACAGCGAGCTCTCAGAGACCAGCATCCCTCAACCTGAAAGGGGACCTTATTAGTATCCTGAGCATGTCCATTGGCACCATAGGATGCCCCAGCTGTGAAATTCATCTCTTTTCCTGATTCCTTTCCATTTGATGACGCTTCCTAAGTTTCAGTAAGAATAAAACAGTTCAGGTTCATTAACAGCCCTCAGCAAAATGTGTTTTAGTATGAGTGATGAATTTCAATTATGCATCTGGGTTCCTAATGGTCCCAACAGCATCTGTGCGCATGGCAGGGGATGGGAGGGGGGTGGGGGGCAGATCGTAAAATTGATGCCTTTTAACTGGTATGCCATTTATTTACACTAAGCAGAAGGATAACTGTTTTAAAAAAATGAGTAAATCACAGGGGAAGTACAAAAACCACCTCAGAGGGAGATATTTTTGGGATATGAAAGGTACCTCTACCCCACTCGCCATAGGGCAGGGACTGCTGATTTGTTGGAAGGGTGTATCTGAGTGGGGTGTATCCCAACAAGGTGTGTCCCAATGCAGCCATATCTCAGTGGGGTGTATCTGAGCGGGGCGTGTCCCAGTGCGGGGTGTATACCAGCAAAGTGTGTCCCAGTGCGGCTGTATCCCAGCAAGGTGTGTCCCAGTGCAGCTGTATCCCAGCAAGGTGTGTCCCAGTGCAGCCAAATTCCAGTGGGGTGTCCCAGAGTTAGGGTTAGTTGAATAATCTTCAGATCTTGGTTTTTTTTGGTCTTAAAAAACCAGGCGATAGGTCATTCAGGCCTAAGATGCTCTGAGAATGTGGAGTGTAGGACAAAGACAACCTGAGAGATGTTTGCCCCTGCATCTTCGGTTTAGGAGACCCCACACACGTAAGCCTTTCTTTTGTACAGCAAATCTCCAGGCCCGCAGACCGTAAAGCCACTGGGGTAAACCATGCTGCCAGACACAAGTGGGGACAGTGAGGGACTGGGTAGTGGTTGCCTCTAAAGAGCACGACCCTCTCCGTAGGCAGGGGTCGTACCAGGCCCAATCTTGCTGTTGAGCTCAGTGAAGCCTACAAAAGGCTAGGGGCCCACTCTCCCGGGGGGTGGGGGGGGGGTCGAAAGCGAGACAAAGGTGCTTGAGCTTAATAAATGGACATGCTTCAGATGCCCTCCAATGCAAGCTGCTGGGCCCAGGCAGTCAGGGGCTTCCATGAGCTAATGGCGTCCACTCCAAATGGCCTGAATTAGCGACTCCAGTGTTGGCCACTCAAACGTTGACACAATGAAAAATAGGTGTTGTATTCTAGTGTCTCCATTCAGCAGAGAGTAATTACACCAATGCTATTATTTTTAATGAGTGACAAGAAGGACTGATGCGAGTCCATTCGCATGTTGCTTTGTGCACTTTTCCCAGAACACCAAGTGCCCTGGTTTGTGCCTAATATCATTAGCTTTTCATTTATTACACAAAGAGGCCCAACATTTGAACTATTATTTTTCTGCAAATTACTGCAACCGCAATTTTTATGTTAAACCTCAAGAAATCACATATATTCTATGACTTGAATTCACTGTAAGAGTAACAGCAACATTTAAAAGATGATGTGCAGTAAACACAGTAAGAATATGCGGCGCTGTGGTCAGAGATACAGTTTTAGGGGAGCTGGATCCTTGTAGTCCTACCCTCAAGAAAGGCCATTAACCTGAAAACCCCAGCAAAACGAAATTCACGTTCGTTCAAAGCAAGGTCCAGACAATGAAATGTAAGTGTGACATTTACACCACAGCATTCATACCCCAAAAGAAGAGCAGCCACTCAGCACCAAAACTGCACACAGAAAAAATAAGACCTGCGAAGAGCAGGCAGAGACAAAGGAGCTGGTCGATGAGGGCGTGTTCATCTGAAGCGAAACAAAACGTTTATGCTGCAAAGACATTCATACAAGCTTAGGGTGACTGGCATCTTAGAGACATCCACTAATAAACACAAGGAAGAACCTTCAGGAGTCCAGGGCAGGTTGTTTAAATCTGTCCATGCTGTGGTCCGCAACTCTAGTTTATTGCAGCTCTAGCCATTTCTATGCTCCTTTGCCTGCAGGGCGTGTTAGCCAAGCCATCCATCCCTACACGGGTATCAAAGTAACACTATCCCACCGCTGGGTCAGTTTTTGCTCGCGTTGTTCCCAAATTTCCCGCCCCTCTCATGTCATACACATAGGGTTTGAGTAAGGGGGTCGTTCCATTGTAATGGGGGGCTATTTTCATTCAGGCCTGTGACAAAATACCTGCTCTTGACAAAAAAAGGCTTGAAAATGTGCCGCTAATCTCCCATTGGGGAGGAGACCCACCTCTTATGTGAAGCAGACGGACGGGGGTGTAATTACGGCGTGCAACGGGGCTGCTGTGTTTTCGCTGTGAAGTGCTGCTTCAGTCACGTGCTTCTCCCCGGCTCGCGATGAGCATGAACCCAATCGAGGGGCTTGTTTGTGGTGATGCGGGAGGGCAGGAGCTGGGGGAGGGGGGCACTGTCCACAGCACGTGTGCTAACTTTTAACTCAATCACCGTGTATGTTGTTGGAAAAAAAGGGGGGGGCTTGGCAGCATGTGCGAGGCGACAGGGGGGCCAGACCCTAAGAAAATGAGCTTTCGTAGCAAGTCTGTCTCCACTTTTGTAAAAAGAAAATGATCAGCCTGGTTAGGATATGATCTCAATGAGTTGTGTCACAGACCTCCAAACCCTGATGATGTCACATTGCTTTGGAGATGAGAGGGACGATGCTGGGACAGGGCTGAGTCCGGCCTTGACAATCCGATGTTCGCACTGTGGCAGCTGAATCTGTTGCTCTGTGTCTGATTTGCTGCACATTACCCTCTTCTGGCTTGGCTCTGTCGCCTCTGCTTGCCTGTAGAATGGAAGGCCACTCAAAAACATGGGGGGGGCAAACAGCAAGACCGATGAGCGAAGATGAAGGACAACAAAGAATAAAGGACGTCACATTTGCTAACCGGACGTAGGTTTCGCTCTGGGCAGGATGGCAAACTGGAATTAGAGGGATGACGAGGGACTTGGGAGTGGTGACGGGTTTAACAAAAGGAACCAAGACAGAAGGGGGGGGGGGACTGGAAAAGGATTAGGATCAGAAAGGACTGGGGGCGAAGGTCGGAGCGTGATCTTATGGGACCTGCTTATGGGGCACAAATGAACATGTTCATCACATGACCTGTGGCATCGCCGCCCGCCCCTCCGCGTCTTATAACATTATTATTAATAATAACGACAGAGGTTGTTGTACGAAAGCCCATCAGCTAATGGGTGAGTCCCAGCCATGGCACCTCAGATCAGCACAGCCAAGGTTGAAACGGGTCCAGCACACGGCAGCACTGAATCCCAAGGCTGTTTATATATAATTAATACGTTTGTTCCTGCGTCCGTTTTATCGACCAGGAGCCGCATTTGCTCTGGAAATGATGGAGTCAGCGTTTCGCTCACCTTTTCCATTTCGCCGCCTGGCAGATGGTGCCGGGGCGACCCTGTTGCCGCTCGGGTGGGGTCTGTGGAGCACCATGGCGGGGGAGGGGCGGCTGGCGATACAGAGGTTGATTACATTGAGATTCAATTACAGGTTTTATGCGTTATCCGATGAGAGTTTATTAATTGCGATGCTCCATTTTGTCCCGGTGAGTTTATTAGGAGCTGGAATAAATCACGATGGGCAATGAAGGCCCTGGCAGAGAGCCGACATCCGCATTAGTGACTCAGTGGTGTTAACACGCTTCTTCCAGCAGCTGGCCGGCCCGGACTGCCCACTTCCGTGCTGACACCGTGTTCTAATTGGTGAGTCACTCCTCTTCCTCAACGAATCAAGGGTGAAAGTCACTCTGATGTTGGCAGTGTGGCCTGATCCTGTGTTCAGTTCACAACCTCATCTACCGCGTTAGGACAGCGATCAAGTTCAACAAACACGTGGGTATTGGAAGGCAACTCTTGGGTCACTTGAGGGGAGGTTCTGAAATGGCAAAGTTGACGCACTTTAACAGACAAAATCAAAGTTTTCCACCAACATAATTTAGACATTATTTTCTAAATTATCTGATGACCTGTTATTGTTCTCTCCCCACTACTGTGTTTTAGGATAACAAATCATCATTTTCCTTTATGCCTCAGAAAAAGCCAGACGGAGATGTTTATTTCTGAGTAATACCCATTCATTCCTTCTTGGAGTCACACATGTTGTCATGGATATAAGTGATGTATGTGGTAAATACAAGTGGAAAATACTCTCTGCTAGATATTGTACCTTACAATAGCAGGCCTAATATTATTCTGTGCTATATTTCACATTTATCAGAACGTCTCCTGGTTCACACTGTTCTTGAGCAAATTGTGATTCTCAGCTACGCAAACAAATAGGAACAGAGTGTTCTGCTTCAGATGTAATGGGTTACCAAGCCTTCTGGAAAAGCCTTTCAATTAGCAGCCGATTAAGGCCGTGAAATATGACTTGTTTTGCAAGCCCGCTAATTAATTTGGCCCTAGATTGGCACGGCGGATGAGATCTGGAGGGCCAAGTACAGACGGTGACGACGGGACACTTTTCTCATGTCTCGCTCGTCACATCGACACTCTCTGTAACTGACGTGTAATGGGGGTCACTAAGATGGCCTCTATTCCATGTCCATGTACTTGGGAGTTCAGAGGAATTACAAGAAAGAAATCTTTCACATGATGTGAGCAGCGATCCAGTCCTAGAGATCCAAACAGAGCTTCCCCCCAAAACAACTCAGCGCTTAATTGCAGTGATTTATAACGATGCTTAACATTTTTTAATACTGGAACATTTTTCCCCATGAACCCCAAAATACATGATTCCTAAGAACAGGGCCGCTAGATAGAATACAACAAATGACATCATTGTGCTTTCACTGCCAGAACGTTTTCTTGACCGGTGACGTATGCAGACCCAGAATCACGGCGTCTGGACCTTCCAGAAGCTGCCAGCATGAACACCTGTCACCTGACTCAGCGGCGCCCGGAGCCAAGCGACGCTCGTGCACTACTGAGGTCTTCATTACTGTTTCATTACTCCTTTAAAGTTTAAAAGAATCACAGAACCGCTGCCGAGTTTCATTTCATTTCTGGAACAAAGTTACTCAGAAGCAGCAAAATTAAGGATGACGGTGAACTTTGCAGAATGTAATAAATATTCGGGGCTAAAATAATACGAGTTCAAATTAAGTCAGATAATTCAGTTTAATATCTAAATGTCAACGGAGAGAAGGCATGCATGAATCATCAGGGAGGATAATCTCAATGACAATAAACCTCTTCGTAACAGACAGAAGATGTCGTGGCGTAAAATTGGTTTGATTTTTTTTTTCTAAAAAGTAAAAATGATAAATCCACAAAGCCAGAGACTTCGGCATTGCTTGCAGAGTGAACTAAGATGTCAAGCAACTATCACTGGATGTTGGCAATGATATGAGCTCTACGAGAGGATAACCCAATAGCCAACCTCTTCCTGTAAATGCAGAAGGAGCAAAAAAACGAAGATGGCGAAGACCCACCTTTTCTTTTCTGAGCGGCGCTGTGAAATAAAATGCCGCAATCAGCATTCCCGTCTGGAATGTTCCTTGGGACACAAAGGGGGATATGATTAAAGAAGATAAACATATTCATGTTTCTCGACACGCTCCAGAAGAGATGCTGTTTATTAGACCGATGACAGGCTATCTGTTTATGTAGGGATGAAAGCGGGCGATGGATGCGGAGTTAATGGCGAAGGAGAGGGTGAGAGAGAGCGGGAAGGCGAGGGAGATGAAAAGAGGTCCTTTGCGGGGCTCCGGGGGTTACCGTGCGCACGCCTGGAAGCCGGGGCACCGGCATGGACCTAGAAGCCCTCAGCCGTCATCTTTGATAATGATGAAAGGGCTCCAGCTGTCATGGCAACGCACGGAGGAGCTTGGGAGGCGAGCGAGGCAGAGGAGTGGCTGCTGGAGGAGCAGTTTAGTTTAAAGGAGATGGGGAGGAGACAAGGCCTCCGCTGTCTAAGGAGTCGGACCGGGGAGTGATCTGACACCGGCCGTGATTAAGACAGTGCGGCTCTAAGTCCTGACAGATATATTACTAGCCTGGCAATGGAAACAGCGGCCGCCCAGGAACTGCCAGTTCTAGCCCATCTTACCTGCTCAGAGAAATAGGTAGCGGGGCAGGTTGAAGATGTAGCAGGAAGTAAACTACCAACCAGCAAACCTCGAGGGAACCAGGACAAGGGCACGGCGGTGTGGGAAGCTTATACTGCCTGCGAAACAAAGGCCTTTGGAAGAAAGAGAGAGAGAAAGACGGGCACTAAACAAAGAGGAGAATCCGACTTGACCTTCCGGCTTTGCCCCTCCCGGCTCCGCCAAGCGCCTTTCTCAGGACCTCTGGCTCATTTAAAATCCACTCCAGCCAGCACCCCCTCCCCCTCCCCACCAAAAAATCTCACACAGATACACAGAATCAGAAGCAGTCTCTGCCCTTAAGAAGGGTTAATACTAATTACACTTAATTTCCCCCTATGTGGGGGGGCCACGCTGCTTTCAGGGAGAGGAGCAGCGAAGCATGCAGAGAAGGGGTCTCAGTCTGAGCGCGCTCTGTCTGCATCTCAGACATCTATTAATCAAAGAATCCTCCAGTAAATAACACTGTAATCCCCTTATTGTCGGGGGGGGGGGGGGGGTGACAGATTTGCATGGCGCACTCTGCATTCGGAGCAGGGTCTTTTCTTTCTCTCTCTCGCTGTCCTTCCCAGTTTTCCTCATAACCCAGCGCAGATAATTACGACGTAAAGGAGGAAGGCTTCTTCCTTCTGTCCAAATCCCAGTGTGCATACAAGGGCATCCTGCTGCTTTAAAATGCTGCCGTTTGGCTCCACACTTTGGTCGCCTGTCCCAGTGCCCCCACCCCTCTGCCCCCCGGTTACTTAGATTGTATCCGTATGTCTTATAACCCCTATCTTCCATCTGTCCGTTTCTGTAAAATGTACACACTATATTGTTAAGAGCTACTGGGGAATCTCTCTTAAATGTACTGAGCATTTCAGCTCCGGTCTTAATGACTGACATCATCCTTTGGACGGGGAGCTGAGTCACCTGCGTCCAGGTCCTGATACGTTCAGTAATGGAAAGATGCCCGTAAAATCACGTGGGAGACCATCCCCCCCCAGCCTCCCGGTTCCAGGCACACTGAGGAGCTGGACACAATGTCACAAGGGGACCTGTAACCGCTCTCAGCTCACAGCCACACAGACAGTGAACAGAAACTTACGACATTTCTTCCTGTTTAGTATTTCATGCAGTTAAAAGCATCTTTGGTCTACTATGAGAGCTGCCGATGAGGCCGGTAGAGCGGCAGAGAGACACACAGGCAGGCTTTGAGGACGGCCCTCCGCTGTGGGATGACATGAAACAGGCCTCTGAGTGCGAAGTGAGCTCTGCAGGTGTGTGCAGGGTGCGGGGCGGAGAAGCCATGCTGCAGACATAAAGCGTCCGACATGTGCTGCAACGTAATTGTTACCGTCGCAGAAATGGAAACTGGTCTGTGCTCCCTGCGTGGGGGTGTGCAGTGACAGGGCGTGCAGTGACAGGGCGTGCAGTGACAGGCCATCAAAGTGTGTAAGGCAGCCGTCACCGTGCCAACACACAGGGGGCCCCCTTCTCTGACCCGGGCTACCCCCCCCCCCCTTTATGTCAGCTCCTCTCCACACATCCACATCCGGACAAGTCAGGGGCGGGCTAATAAACAGAGGTGTCATTAAACACTTTCCATACAGAACCGACCTCTCCCCTTAGAAACATGATGTGAAATGAAACAGAAAGTTGGGGGGGGGGGGTCAAGATCAATAGTTGTACAAAATGCCACTAACCTGCATCATTCTTATATTATTATTATTATTATTATATTATTATTATTATTATTATTATTATTATCATGATCATTATTATTGTGTTTCTTCAGTTGAAAGCTTTGGCACCATTCTGCCCTCCTGTTCCCCATCTGTTTCCCATCCCGTGTTCAGTGAGGCAGATACTGCCCAGAACCGTGTGGCTCGCGTGTGGGGGTGCCTGTGGAGTGAGCTCACAGGTTGCTGGATGGTGCTGTCTTAACACGCAGACGACGTGACGGTCTTTTCCCAGCCAGCTAGCGGGCTAAACCTGAGCATTTCCCCCACCCAGTTATTATGACATGCATGTAGCCTGATGCAGGCTATGTTAACGTTATGGGTGCACTTTGGTGGTGCTGCTGACGACGCCTGTGTGCACACAGACAATCCCTGAGGCCGAGGCATGAAGCTGCCACTTGCAAACGAGACCACAGGGACGCTGCCACAGTGGCTGCTCTCCTGGTCCAGTGCTCACTTTTCCTGGGGGTTCTGGGGTTGACAGTGTTATGGAGGTTAGAGAGGCCCTCATGGCAGCATACAGTTAAAGAAAGATGCAGTTTATCCTGCAGCTGGCCATGATTCCGCAAGTCCTCGGATCAGCTAGGCTATCCCCCGCCCCTGAAAGTTATGCTAGCAGGACATTTTATTGGGCCGCTGTTGGGTCGTTAGGTTACATGTAACCCCACGCGCCTCTCATCACAACTGAAAACAGACTGAGAGACGTCTGAAGGAGCCGAATCCAGTGTTGCAGGGAGTCCGACGACAAGAATGCGATAAAAAGCGATAAGAGGATAGTGCTCCGAATTAGCGTGTCATGTCAATGACACTAAGGCTCACTTGTCCCATTAGTCATAATGAGTCCTGGGCTCCTGACTTTCGAGGTCCCATCAAGCCAATCTGGCTGCTCACTAGCTGTACGCTAACGGTGGCAGCTCCCTTGTGTGTGTCTTGGGAGAAAATTTCCAGGAATTTTCCAACCCCCTTATTCTCGCTGACACCCAGCCGCGTTCCTTGCAGCGATCAAAATAGCGCAGGTCAGAAACGAAAGTCCGAGTTCAAATGATCCCACCGATCCCAGCTAACAAACCAATCGATGGCGTTTATCATGTTGCTAATTCCCGCACAAGCATTTTGTCTGCGGCTGGATACAGACAGGCGGGCTGGAGGTGTAGCGTTAATGTGAATATTTAGTGAAGCTGCTTTATAAGTGTTGATAGCATGTGGGGGACAGCTATCGATGGGCTCCCTGAGGACCGACTCCACCCAGACCACCTTTATCTCGGCGTCTCAACGCACCAGGAGCCTTTCTGTTCTCCACCAGCATCCTTGTTGCGGAAAGTGCTCACTCTCTGCCCACGAACCTTACGAGCTTTCCTCGCATCGTCCTCCTCGAGCGATGACAATCCCGACATCTCCGAGGAAGATCCCCGAAATGTCGGCTGGTGCCGCTAACTGAGTCATGGCTGTTCCCCTTCCCTCCCACCGGCTCCTATGAAGCCTGAGGCAAACATACAATGTCTCTGTGACTATCTGTGATACTGTGATCTCTGAGTAAAGCTGGGTAACATTTTAGCAGGGAGACAGGTCTCCGTGGATGTGTTTGGGGGGGCATTCGGGTGTATGGAGGCTCACTCACCAGCACCTTCATCGCTTTGACTGTATGGGTGTCCAAAAGGTGCCTAACAAGTTTTTCACCGTTCAGTTCTGACACAGTACTTTTGGGGGATTGTCACTATTGGATAATGCCAATCCCAAAAACACACATTGAGAGGAGAAACTAAACACGGACATAAATGAAATCTTTGTTAACGCTGACCAGACCTCTCTTTGCCCTTCGATGTCGGCCTGCTAGATATCTGGCAGAATAAGGTGTCACTGTGCCGGCAACCTCATTGTGACATGAGCTTATGAAAATTACAAAAAGATGCCGTGTTTTGTTCTGGGAATGTGGGGGGGGGGAGGGGTCAAGGGAGGGTCGCAGGCAGATGGGATGTGACTTTCTGTTTATTATTTTTTTGTTCTTTTTTGAGTAGTGCTGTGTCTGTTTATTTGTTTTCAAGGCAACTTCTCTTCTGCCTCTGGGTGTCTGTGTGTGGTGGGGAGGACGGCGTGCATGTGGAACAGCTGGGAGGAAACCCCCACAGTTAGACGATTGCTGGGACCTGCATCCCGCCCCCCAGCGTAGCACCCAGCCAGAAGAGCGCAGGGGGTTCCTTTCATCTTGTAATACAAATAAAAACAAAGTTTTGTGGCGAAAGTGCACCAAGACTGGAAAGCAGAAAGACACGCTTCCTTACTCTACATGGGTGGGTGCATGTGCAAGCAGAGAGGAATTATTCTGTCTCATTAGTGACAGGACAGAGCGTCCCTCTATGTGTGAATCAAGCAGACTCCCACAAATCCTTGGCGTGTTCACTTGCCTGCCCTGTTCATTTGAGTGACACTGTGAAATGAAATATTCTCAACACCCTTGAGAAAAACAAAATACAGAAAACAGAACCTCAGTCCTGTTTGGGGGGGGGGGGCTCTTGTCTCTGTTCAGATGCTGTACCGTCTGACTCTGAGGATAGGATGAGCCAGATCTACATCAATGCCCGCAAAGGCCATCAGTCGCCTTGCCGGAATGCAGACTTGTTTGTCTTACATTTGAACTGAGCACAAGCCCAACAGGCGAGAAATCACAATGGAATGTTAATACTCTATTGTTCTCTTTCTCCTTTCAGTTTGAAGTGTTTTGTATTATTCCGATTTCTACCATTTCTTAGCCCCATGATGTTGTGACACAAAGCATCAGGGGACAGGAAAGAGGGGCAGAGATCTGATGGGCTCCCGGGTCGGGGGTTTGGGTGTCCAGCATCCAATAACAGGGTGGCTATTGCAGCAGGACCACAGACAATTGCTGGCCGGGTCAGTATGGGCCGGACGTCCGACACAGTGCGCTTTTCACCCACAAATTCTGTTACCATTAAAGGCCGTTAAATTACGGTAGTTCTGGTTAATAAGGGGAATATGAACAAGCAGAGGAGCAATGGGATAGGGAACCTCCAACCTTCTCATTACTGCTGAAGCTCCAGGCATTGAAAGGCACCGCTGGGATACAGACCTGTGGCTTCCTGTTTACTGTGCTGCCACAATGTGAAATATTGCTACAGTGTGAAACTGTACTACCGTTGCCAAAAGTAAACCCATGATATATCACCGTAGACAAATTGCTAAAATATGTATTTAATACTTATCCATGGGATACAATGTATGTCGTGCTGCCACAGCGAACACCTGCGCAAACTTCTGCATCATTTGTTCCTGTTAAAAAACTTAACGCCTTTGCTATTTTTCAGCAGTAAAAACGAACCCCTTTCGCCTATATTCAAGAGCAGAACGTTTCTCTGCATGATTATGGAAGAGTAGCAGCTAGGTTCCCCCAAAAACAGAGCGTCTCCCCTCCGGTGTCACTGACAGAATGTCGGCATTTCTGTGCCACCTGGAAATAAACACTGACTGCTGCTGTTTAGCTACACATAATAAGACCAGAGGCAGTAGCCACAAACAAACATTTGGCCATTTATAAACAACGCCAGAGATCTGTCTTGCGCCTTGATATCTGCACTCCTATGAATTCATTTTATTTACAAGTTTAACTGAAAAATGAGCTGTGTGATGACAGAGCATGGCGGGCTCCTGTCTAATTCAGCACATGGAGTATTTCCTGAGTACAGCCGAGTCTGTGAGTCTCACACGCGCCACCAGACAGTGTGTCCATTCAGCTGGAATCAGGGCCCATGTTGCGCCCGGGCTGAGTGGGACGTCAGCTACCCTGATCTTAGCCAGATGCACGGTCGATCCTCCCGGCTCCTGATTGCCCCGACGTAAACACACGTCCTGATTTTCGGCCCCCGCGCCTCTCGGCTTCCCCAGCCGCCTTCATGTGACAGCCGCCACCGTAACTGTGGTGATGACATTTGGAATGGATTAGGTGCTAAATGCTTCGGCTCTCTATTTCAATACGAGCAGACATATCACATGAACACAGAGTCATGTCATGTGTATACAGAGACATATCACATGAACGTTATTTTTGCCGGTGATTTTACTGTGTTTACTGCAGATATTCTCTCTTAAAAGTTCCGCCTATACCTGGCTGAACAATTAGTGAATTTGAGGTAAATGCTCAACACAGACATGACAAACATCCCTGGCGCCGGGCTGATCTGATTGGGTTTGACGTGCTTGTCCCACTGTGTTACGCAAGCCAGACCCCCAGTTCAAAAAGAAGCCTTCCGCAGGCATGAACTGAGCAAGGAGTCGAGAGCAGGAGGACGTAGTGCAGGGTAGGGAACCTGATCCCATGCAGAGCCGGTGTGGGTGCGGGTTTTTGGGATGGCCTCTCAATCAGCCAATAACAGTGGATTCCAAAGACTGGAGTTGGGAATCACTGCTTTATTATTGGCTGATTGAGAGGCCATCCCAAAAACCCGCACCCACACCGGCTCTGCATGGATCAGGTTCCCTACCCCTGACGTAGAGCGTGTTCTCATGACAAACAAACGGCTCAAGACAGTGCATGGGAAGGAAGGGAATAGTGACCTCTGGTGGTCAGTAAGGGCAGCAAGTTTAATCTCAGTTATTTGGAGGAATTTTAATGTGTGGAGGAAGTGAGGGACCAGCGGTGGCTCTGGTTTTGGTTTTGATGATTGGACCCCCCCCCCCCCGGCAGCTAGTCCACGAGAGGGCAGGGTTAGTGTGTGTTTGGAGGGGGGGGTCGCACTTTAGATTAATTCCGGCAGACAAGACGCCCATTACGGATGGTGGCCTGCACAGCATCACATTGGCTGGCAGGAAATGAAGCAGGAGTGTAAGCTGAACGTCATCCCTCACACCCTGGCGCGGGGGGCACCGCAGGGGTGGTGACCTGCCATTCGCTGACACAGCCCCACAAAAAGAGGGGCTCAGACGAGTTTGCACGTGGGGACAGAGCTTTGGCACCGCCTTCGTCATGCTCGCGGCCATGACCCCGCAGTTATCACTCACCTCGGTACCACGGTCCAGGATCACCACCACACGTGAATCCATCTGCCTTCTCCCTGGAAGGTCAGTTTTTTTAATTATTTACATTATACTCCACAAACTTCTTGACAGTTATGATGCTTCAAATGTATCCGCTTTCATTTCAGGTGAACATTTGCATCTTCAGAGGAAAAGGGGATTGTTTGAAAGTGATGCGCAGTTTGTTTTGACCGCCCTGGGGCAAAAAGAAGCTGATCGTGAGAAGTTTGCAGTGGGGGGGGGGGGGGGAGATAGTGCATGGATAGTGCAAATTTCTGGACACCTTGCTCTAGAAAGAGCGCAAAATGAGCTACTGAGCATGCTGGGGCTGCCTGCGGGTCTCTCAGCGCGGAGACGTGCATGTGATCGTTGACGATCAAGCCCATGCAGGCGTCAAACTCCTCTCGGTTTGTTAAGGAGCAAAGTTCATCTCCTGTGATGCCTGCTTTTGGGTAACTGTGCTGCTCCTGTCCTGAATGGCCTCACACCTTCATGGGCTCCTCAGTCACCCCAATCGGGTACTTTGGCCTTCCCACGTGCTTTTCTGAGCACACACACGCACGGTGAATGGGAGGCTCATCGCCTGGGGGCGGGGGGAATCTTACCCAAAGTGGGATCCCTGTGTGGCACTCTTGTGTGACTGAACCTTTTCCCCCAGAAAGGTGGAGGGTGTCTGTGTGCGTGTGTCTGTGTGAGAGAGAGAGAGAGAGAGAGAGAGAGAGGCAGCAGTTCGGTACAGTCCTGCCGTTAGCCTTGGCCAGTAAGTGAAGCCATTACATTTGGATTATTCTGTTCCATAAATACCTGCCCTTTGCTCATATTTAACTTCTGATATCCTTCATTAATATTAATTCAATGTTCGTGCTTTTAATTCATATCTCTTCTGTTTTTAAAATATTATCATTGCTGTAAAATAGAATGAGCTTCCCTGTTGCTTTTGTCTGCAATCGGTGTCCATGGCCCTGGCAACAAAACAGGCCTGATTTCACTCTGTGGGGGTGTTAACCTCAGTCCGTCTGCTGGGTGTAGTGTGTGCTACGTCGGCCCCTCCCTCCATCACAGTGTAATATAGTATCAGCATCAACCTGATATAGAGGCAAAGTATGGAGGTGGATTTATGTTAACTCTGAAGGGAGATGTGTTAGACTGTAAGCAATGTGTCTTCATAAGGATAAACTGGTATGAGGTGCATGGTCCAAGGCACACTCCTGCCTGGGGGGCGGGGGGCAAGCAGCTAAGAAATAATTAAGAATAAGGAGTCACTGAGAAGAATGTTTCATGTAAAACACAGACTGATATCACAATCATACTTTTAGAGGGCAGCAGGGTAGCTGTACACCCCTGAAAGACACCTGAGTGTTGAGATGTTTAGTAATGTCACAGTAGAAATCGGCAGCAGAAGTCACACTTATCCAGCCTTCACTGCTCATGCGATTCATGGCATGTGAAAAGAAATAAATCAGTGATAACATTTTTGG
Organism: Brienomyrus brachyistius; assembly: GCF_023856365.1. Lineage (NCBI taxonomy): Eukaryota > Metazoa > Chordata > Actinopteri > Osteoglossiformes > Mormyridae > Brienomyrus > Brienomyrus brachyistius. The sequence goes on along the minus strand of NW_026042541.1, from coordinate 91,678 downwards.
CTTTGTGTTTTAGTTTTATTATTGTTGGAGTTCATTTTCACCTACTCGTGGAACTGAGAAATTAGGCTGAAATTATCGCTACATCAGACTCAGCGGTTAAAGGGTGAGATGTTTGACCCAGAACACCTAAACCACACCTAATACCTTGGTGTGAAGTGGGCAGCGCCAAACTGCTTCTGAGGAGGGCTGAGGGTGGAGTTGTCAATCAATTAAATAATCATCCCCACCTGGAAGGCAATGAGCGTCTCTGCTCCGATTCCAAGCTGACGCTTGGAATTGGGTTCTAGCACAATAAACAGTGGACTCACCCTAACTCTCAGCCTTTCTGCACTGGAGTCTGGGCATCATGCATCTGCATGATGATTTACGGCGTCTCCTTGTATGGAAGCAGGAACGCGTGCCACCCTGCATCAACACGCTCCAGCGGGGATCTGTGCAGACTGTCTGCTTACATAATGTTCCTTTCCTCGCCTCTCTCTCTGCCCTTCTCTCGAGGGGAATGTTCCATTCATGCAGGCAGGAGATGCTAATTCAAGATGCAAGCAGGTTGCGCGCATAGGTCATTCAGCAGCACGTTTGTGCTGCCTTACCACCCACAGAGGTACGCAGTCAAACGCCATGCCCTCAGCGGGACATTCTGTCGCCTCTCCTTAAACTCACAGATATGGCCGAACAGACATGCAAAGTTGGCAACAGCTATATTCATCCCATAATCACAACTCTGCAGCAACGAGGCTTGCGGGACGTCTCAGGGATGTCGCGAGGAAAGCAAGGGCAAGCTGCCGTCCACGCAGCCCCTCCATCCTCCCTCTCTCCTCTATCTTTTAACGAAGGCTTTGATACTTGTAGAGCACTTAAAGTCAAGACTGGGACAGGGTGTTTCAGAGATGCTGACAGCTTGCTCAAGTCAGGAAGTACTTGTTGGCTGGCAACCCATCTAAATCCGGAGGCAGAACCGGATGCATCGGACCCGACCAGATCCTGCGCTACTTTTTCTATCGGTTTATATCAGTGGCGCCTTGTTTCAATTTCACTTTTTAATTTTCAGATTGTTTACATTCACATATAATCCAAAATAGCATGAAAAACGACTGCGGCGAGAAAAGAAAGGGGGTGAAAGTCTCAACAAGAGTGAGATCCTAAGCACTGACCAGCACCCCCCCCCCCCCAACAGAAATCTCCAGGGAGGTAGGTCCTGCCCCCTCCAGTGATGGCATTAAGCTGGAATCAGAAACTGGGATTTTTAAAAATTTGTTTCATGTTAGGCCTGGATTTAGATGGTCAGAGCCGATTGCTGTGAAGGAGTCAATAATCCCTGGCTGAGACCTTGCCCCCTCTCGTCAGGCGGAAGACCAGCCCCCCATCTTGATCCAATATAGATCCATATCTCTTTCCCAGGAATGGTCCGACCCACCATCCCAAACCATCCCACTCCTGCAATCTCCTGAGTTCCCTCTCCTCTCAGCCCTCTATCCTGCCCCACACGACTGCAAGGCTCCTCCAGATGTTGCTAATATCTGCAGAAAACACCTGTGTTAGTTGAAGACTTATGATTACACTATAAAAAGCCAAAAGAGTTTTTAATGGTCTAGAGCTGGTTTGAGGTACCACGTATAACATCAAATTTTATGTCAGTGTTTAAACACAGTGGCAGACTAATTGAGCCTGCACAACGGCTTGGCTGATGTACGTATTGCCGTACACCCCCGGGGTTTGTGGGTAAGAATCCAGCTCTCACTCTTCCCCGTGCTCACCTGGTCTTTCCTCCCAGTCCACGGACTCCCCCCCCCGTTCATTTGGTTATGTGTTGGGTGTGGCTTACCGCCCAGAACATACTCTGTGGATTCTGGCTAAAGGTCATGGTGACCCTAAAGTCCATGAATTGCAGCTAAATAGAGCGAAGAATAAAATTAATTTTGTTGTGCTGTTTTATGGAAATGAAACATACTTGCAGCCTCTCCAAGTGCCTCATCTGAGCAGCGGCTCCTTCAGATTAAGACATTCCATGTCACAAACCCACTTCTAAAATGAGAAGTCTTACCCCATGAAGTTGTATATTGCTGTCCTTGTCACCCATCGAGGATTCCCTGCTTTGGTCACCCTATTGAGTTGTGCCCACAAACTCATACAAATTACAGGTCTTTGTAATCATTATGCCCCCCCAGTCCATCCAGAGGCCCTATTTGACATAAATGCAGCTCATACTTAAAGCACTTCCTAGGTGTTCATGCTAGAGGTGTAGGTTTCTTGCTGCAATGTGGAGAGGCAGGCTGAGAGAGAATGACTCGCATGAACACCCAACTGCATCTTCATGTGATATTTTCTTCCCTCTATGAAGGCTCTGTTTAAAATGGCGCACTTTGCCTCTAATTGTTTCCATACCCTCACCCCCAGCAGCCTTAAAAACATAAATTTAAATACCATGATTCATGTCAGTTTCCGTTCTGTGTGAGAGTTGTGTCACCCCTGCAAAATGCACTTCTGCAGTTGTGCTGGTATTTATGACTGCGCAGGCACATCTGCCTCTAAAGGCCGGTGACGCCCCCCCCCCCCCCCCCCCAAGCAATATACATAAAAGCATAATACTGTAAATGACGAAATCAAATGTTACCCGCGACGGGTCATCGTGAAGTTTGGGGGACATTAAAGGCATGCAAGTAAGTTGCCAGACATATAAACAAGGCGAAAGGTCTTGAAATATGAAGAGAAAAGTGAGAATAAATAACTGCAAAGAAGGGATCAAGGAGTAAAGCGAGGTGGAGGCATGAGAGTGCAGTCTTGGAGGTCCAGTGACATGCTGATGGAGAAACGCCAACGTGGAAAAGCACACCCACAGCTGGGTCTCCCATTCCTCTGTAACACCCCTCAGGAACCATTAGCCATGTGGGATTAAGGTATGGGGGGGGGGCACTATTGTAGGAAAACACCACCATTACAAGGCGAGGGCCAGCACCTTCCCCCGGAGAGACCCAGTAAAAGCCAGCGCCCAACAGAATCCAGCAAATGAAGAGCAGGTCGGGAAGAGTGAGGATGCGGTTTTGGAGAAGGCAGACCCAGACTGGGTCCTAAGCTCATTCCAAGCTGCATATACATCGCATGGAGGCCCGCACTGATTAATGCACTGGCCAGCGAGCCCTTTCCATCTCCCACTGAGCTATCCGGGTTCAGGCCTTGAGCCGGTCGGGATTTCAGGCCCTGAAAACCAATCCCCGGAACAGGCCTGGAGAGTAAATCGATATCCAGGCCGACCACATGTGATTTTTTGTATTAGCTGATTTCAATTTTGACTTGAGCCAAAAGCAGAAAGCAGCCGGCCGGCCGGCCCAGAGGTGCCCTGTGCCGTGGTACCCAGAGATGGATAGCCCCGATCTGAGTCTGGCTTTGTTTTGCCTTCGGTTCAGGTTTTGTTCTCATTAGATTTGCGTCTTCCCCTCCAAACCCCCCTCCCTTCTTAATGCGCTGGCAGAATTTGTGCAAACGAGAGAATATTTCTGGTAAATGAAACCCCTTTCTGGCTGATGCCGATGCAGTGTTTCGCAGGTGATGTGATTACCACAGCAACATCACCGCAGGCCCCCCCGCATATGCGCCTATGCCTGCACTTCTGTCTAGCTCTGCACAAACACACACAGACAGTTTTGCATCGCACTCTCTGTGGAGACTTCTTCGTGACTCACTTAATGACATTAATGACTGCTAACCTAACACAACAAAACTCACAAATATCAAGCTGACGACAGACGAAAAAAGTTTCTATGACTTGAGTGGTGTCAAGGAGGCAGGTATACTCACACACACACACACACACACGCACATGTAGGATATACCTATCCTTATGGGGCTCGCTCATTCACTTCTATGGGAAAAATACTAACTCTAACTATGACAACCTTAACCCCCACCCTAACCATAGCCATAAGTAACCAAGCAAAATACAAGAGTTTTTGCATTTTTAACTTTTTCATAGCAGTCACAGATTTTTATAAAGTAGAGTTTTCCCTTATGGGGACCAGGAACCCGATTCCCATAAGGGAAAAAAAACAGATATTTATCACGTTATAGGGACATTGTGTCCCCATAAGGATAGGTATACCCGCTCACACACACACACATTTGTATTCATATCTTTGTGGGAACTGCCCATTCATATCTATGGACACAATCCTCATCCCACCAACAAGAATCTTAAACCCCTACCCAATCCTAACATTACATTTGGTCCCCACAATGTAATGTATACCTGGACCACACTCCTTTGGTCACCTAATTCCATCCATTCTGCCGTTCCTAAGCCACAATCATCTGCCTAAAACCAACTTCTCTGGAAACAGAGACCAAGACACAAACTGATGAAGGTCTATAGGGTATCTTGAGATATTGCCTAGCTGGCAAATAACCACAGGATAAGATACAGGCAATACAAAGTCTACTTCAAAGCTGTTCGAAACCCCTCAGGTAGCCATGGACCCACTTGGGTTAATTTGAGAGGCACGCAGGTGTCTGAAGAAACAATGGCTCTTTCATAGGAGCACAACAGCGCAGCTGAATCCAAGCCCAAAGCCTGGCATGCTGCCGTCGGTCGGTATGGGACAGAGGTAAATAAACACAGTCAGAGGACGGAGGGGGGAGGCATGCTCGCCTGGGTCAGCCAGGACGGGAGCTAACGCCACCAAAGCCAGTCTGCTCACATCCCCATAATTCCCCTTATTGCTTTCCAGCACTCCAAAGCTTTTCTTAAACAAATATGAGTGGCCTGCATCCTGTGGTGTGAGCCACCCCCCCCCCCCCCCCCCACCATACACTCCTCGCATGCTCTACATTCTACCCACAAGACATTTCAGCAGACAATGATCATATACATGTTGAGTTCCTGGCTTTTTTTCCCTGCATTTACCTTATTAACCTACACCAGCTGGTATTTTGACAAGATGATGTAATCTAGGAAAGGTAACAGCTCTCTCCACGACAGCACAAACAAGCTCATTACTTAGACAATTAAGCACCAAATAACGAAGCAATAACTTCACTACAGCCAGACTTGCAGGGAAAACTGACAGATGATTCCTGTGAGACTTTAACTCTCAGCAGGAGTGAGGCCTTTAAATGAGTATAAGTCTGGACTTTATGAAGCATCTTAACTCTGATTGTATAAAAAATAATCAAGACACGAATAAAACACAAGGATACATAGATGAGAACATAACTGGTATACTGAAAATATGTTTTTAAATTAAAAACTTTATATCTCTCTTTTTTCTGTGTGCTCTTCGAATAATAATAATTTGCTGATAATTCTTTCTTGTAAGTCCTGCAGACCCTGTAAACACCGTCATAATGCCATGTATGAATGTGATTGACTGCCCCCTAACAGTCACGCATAGCAGTACATCACTTCTGCCAAGCCTCTGATGTGGGTCGACCAAAATCAATGCCTTTTTTTATTTATAAATGCTACAGTATAACAAGAAACCCTGCCCCCTGTCCTCATCTGAGAGAACTACATTTGCTTTATATGGGTGGGCAAACACACACACACACACACCTAGCTGTGGAAAAACATTAAGAGGCCACATGAAAATTTTCACTTTCACTCATTTCGCAACTTATGGGTGTGTGCCTGTGTAAAATATACATATTTTGGAAACTGCAGTCTGGCCCTTGCCTGCTTCTCATTAATGAAGGGCTTCTTCCTTGCTTTAAGGCTCTTCAGTCCTGCTTCTATGACCATGTTATGAGTTGTGCTAGCAGTGCACTTCACACCACTGAATGTTTCCCATTCTTTTTGAAGGTCACTTGGGGTCGTCCTTCGATTTATGAGGCACTGTCAGATAAGTTGACGGTCATCTCTGCCATTAGAAAGTAGCTTCTGCACTCTACCTGACTGGTTTTGGTCATTGCATGCTTCACCTTGCTCTTGTCCTAGAAACTTCGAGCCTGGAAGCAGCCTGCCTCGTAGTGTAGCCTTCTGTCAGCAGAACCATGATTAAACCAGGACTTAAAACTGCAGATTTTTAAAAACTATAGAGTGGTCTCTTATTTTTTCCAGAGCTGTACATGTAAAACTTAAATCTTAAGAGGACAGGGTTACTACGTTCCAGTTCCTGCCAATTCCTACGAACTCTTCAGCTACCAAAAACCCTTCCTTTGCCTTCAAAGCGAGGGCAAGGTCCGATTCAACCAAGTGACTGGCCCAACCCACCCAATGGAGAGCACAGTGAGACTGTTTTAGCTCCAACCACTCACTGGATGGTGATATTTGTTAAAAGTGCGGCTCTATATTTCTGCATTAAATCTTCTTAAAGGGAACTTTGTTAAGAATTATTGTAATAACTGACCAATAACCATAATATTATGGATGAGGCAAAGACAGCATTCCTGTGTTAAATCATGCTTGTAATGGCTGGAATTATTAAGAAAAATTAGCAGTGGTTTTAATGAAATGGAAAACAATAGGATTATTGTTCGACCTCGTTCAGGAAGGCTCAGAGGTATTGTGTCTGGTACCTCAGGAATTTGGGTGAAACGGTAATGCACACTATAATTGCTATATACAGTAGCTGCCATTATGATCGTTTTTGGGTATTTTTTAATAGTGTTATGACCCGGTCCAGGTGACTGGAGTCTCAGTAGTAGCAGCTCTGATGTGACCATAGCATGTCCCGGGCACCCAGGTGCTGCTCGGGTGGGTTTGGTGAACCGGGTCGGCCACTTTGTGACTGCAGACCTACATGGGAGACGTGAGAGAGGGACCTGGTCCTGAGATGGGAGTCTTGTTCTCACAGGCAGCACCGTTCCTAATTTAATAACTGTGACCCACTTGGCTTGTGCTATTAGTTCAGCTTTTGTTTGGCTTACGCTGTGAGGCCCACTTGAGATTTAAGACAGACTTGCTGGTAAGTTCACTGCCTCGTCTGGTACACTGAAAGGCTTACGTGTGACTTTGCACCAGGCGTCGCAGGTCCCCGCCCAGAGCCCTGATCATTCTCTATAACCGGCCCATGGAGAGATTCCCAAAAGAGGAGGCAACGAAGAGTCCCAAAAGAGGAGGCAACGAAGAGTCCCAAAAGAGGAAAAGGGGGAGAGACTCCCGAAGGATGAGGCTGCTGAGAGAGTCCCAAAGAAGGAATAGGGGAGAGACTCCCGAAAGATGAGGCTGCTGAGAGAGTCCCAAAGAAGGAATAGGGGAGAGACTCCCGAAAGATGAGGCTGCTGAGAGAGTCCCAAAGGAAGAAAAGGGGAGCGACTCCCAAAAGATGAGGCTGCTGAGAGAGTCCCAAAGAAGGAATAGGGGAGAGACTCCCGAAAGATGAGGTTGCAGAAAGTCCCAAAACAGGAGATGGTGGAGAGAGTCCCGAAAGAGAAGGCTGAGAATAGAGTCCCTAAAGAGGAGTTAGGGAAAGAAGGAAGAGGCTATGGGGAAAGACTCCCACAAGAGGAGGCTGTAGAGAGAGTCCCAAAAGAAGAGAAGGTGGGGAAAATCCCAAAATTAGAATCCACAAAAAGAGTCCTGAACGTGGAGCCCACAGAAAGTATAGGAGCAGAGCCTGATGCCACGTCGGATTTGCATGTACTGACCCGCGTTACGGTGCTGCAGCACAAGGAAGATTCACTGGCCAAAGAGGCTGCTTGTTCCCAGGCACAGAAATAGCACACCCCACCCCAGCCACCCAAGCTCTCCATCTGCAAATGTAGTCAATTTCATATTTCATGGATGATTTCTGTTTCAGCACACTGATGTGGAGTTTACGCTCTCGTAAATGAGCCTCTGTCTGCCATCTGCCTTTATTCGGACATTATTTCAATATTTCCCTGGGCTACTGTGGAATGATTCCCAGCTATGAAAAGTACAAACATCATTTAAAAAAAACTATCCATCAAATTTCATTCCTTTGTCTGATTTGACTGCAGAAGTTATGATTGGACTAACTGTGAATTCCTCAGAAACGTACCGACTTGGGAGCAAGGACTGAGCAGTGAAGCATTTTCCATATGGACGGTGGGACAAATCCCCGAGTTAAACTGCAGTGTGCTACGCCCCGTAGTTAACCTCGTGTGGAATCCCCGTGTGATCAGTTGTTTCTGGTTGTTGTCATTAGTTCTCTGTATTTAGTCCATGTTTCAGTTTGTTTCCCCAGTCCGGTCATTGTAACGTCATTGTGCTGTTCTGCCTGTTCTCAATTAAACCCTATGTTTCCCAATCGCTTGAGTCCTGTCCCTGCATCCCTGGTCCCGGTGTTCTGTCGAGTTTAGCTACTTTGTCAAGTTAGGCTACCGTAGTGCTAATCGACAGCCCTAACCTTAACCCTAAACCCCCCCAAAAAAAACTAAAACCCTTACCCTAAGCCAAACCCCTAAAGCCTAACCCTAACCCCAAGATGGTGGAACTGCACATGTGCAGAAAGGCTCGATAGCACATCTAGATAGGTAGCTCAACCGGTGTTCTTACGAGTTGAGCTACCTATCAAGACATACTCTTTTTTCTGTTTCAGCACTTGTATGAAGAAACATTTTTTTAAATATAAAAACTATAAAATTATTTACATAAAATTATTATTGAGGCCTGTTTCTCTGTGTTAAATTGTTTCTAAGCCAATTTACCTGCACTGAATCTTTCCTTTTTTCAGAATGGTAGTTTATTTCACTAAAGATAACAGAGGATGTCTTTTCAGAAGACAGTGGGTGCAAAATCCAGGACGTAGGGGATTGTGGGAGCGGCGAGTTCGACAGAGAGGTGAGAAGCAGATGGAGTTTACTCAGAGGAAGGGGCAACAAAAGTTTTTCCTCATGCAGCAAACTGCTGTTATGAAAACTGGCTTTAACTCCGGTTTAACTGCATTCTTATTTGCTTTCAACTTTAAGGCAGGAAGACGAGCCGAAATCTCAGCCTGACAGGTTGGATTTGCCACCAATGCTCTTGCTGGAGGCCGAACTGCTGCAGCCATCGGTCCAGCTTTGTTGCCCAAAACAAAGGTCTTAGGAACGTACCTCGACCCCGGCGAGACCCCGCCTTTCCCACCCGGCGGCCTAATGAGGTGCGGAAAGTTGGGGGGCATTAGTGAGGGTTACTTTTTTGGACGCACGGCAGAGAACAAGTGTTATGACAGGGTAATGATTGAGACAGTGCAGAGCACTTTGCCCTTTTCTCAGACACATGACCCTAACCCCCCCCCCCCCCCCACTGTAAACACGGTAGAAAGTAAATATTTCTCCGCTGAAATGTGCCCTTTGTGCGAGCTCCAGTTCCTCAGCATGATAAATATGATGAGCTTTGGGATTCCAACATCCAGCTTTTTAATGGGAAAGGCAATACTCTGTCATTAGCCTTTTACACGCAGGGAAAAATTCTGCCCTCTTTTCCAAGAAAAGAAATTTAGGGGCTTGGAGGCTCCAACAGTCAATGCAGAGTAAAGAAGTTGTAAATTTCACGGATAACTAGGATATGCAGATTTTAATGGCGCTTTTAAAAATTGAATTATGTGAAAGTTTCTCCTAATGGCTTAGCTTGAAGTGACATATAGGTTTAACTGTAGGTTTGCCTTTAGCTCAGGAACTGATACTCTGTTTTCAAAAGGAATGATCCATTTTAAAAATCAGTACAAGTGAAGAGATATTCAGGTGGAGTCAGTCCTGTCGGCCACAACCGACAATCAATTACCGGGGATCACTGGTGCATCGAGGCTCATTCTGCATGTATTGGAATATAACTTTCAGGTGACTATTTCAACATGAAGCATTACAGTAACTCCTCACATGGTAATAGATACAGACTGTGTTGTGGGCAGTCTGCTACAAGGATAGCCAGGCCCATCAAACAAAGAAAATGGATGAATGGATGGATGGTATGACTCAACTCCTTGCCATTGCTCAGCCTTCTACCATAAAACAATATGATCCTCAGCGGGTGAATCCCAATATGGGTACTTGACTGTACTTGTGTTCTCATGTACCCGTTTTACGTCATCTTCCATTGCCAGGAACCAGTTCCAATACTAAGAACAGAAGTACAGAGGGTGGTAAAAATCCCCAGACGTTGGTCTTGATCCACCGCAAATATCAAAGATTTTCATTTCATTTCATTCATTGTGTCCCAAGTTCATTCTCGGAAGGCAAGTTAGCAAGTTCAGTCTTGCCAAGACTACAAGAACGGTCACTGCGTTCTTGGTTTTGAGATTCACCCAGTATCTTGGACACATTTCCATTATCCAAAATTCACCTTGTACGTTCTCCTGATCACTAGACATATTAACATTTTGTGCCACCTAGCTTATATCCCATGGGCTGCTTTAACTGCAGCAGATACACCAAACCTAACTGAAGACACAAATGATGGGTCTAGACTATATGCAGGGAAGGTCTCTGCAGGGTGTTTCAGGTGGCCCGGTTCTACCTGTATCTTTTGGTTGGGTTTTGACTTCGGACCAAAACCAGAGCCCCCCAACATCAGCACTGCCACCAACCGATGAGGGAAAACTTAAACAAACAGTTCTCTTCAGACCCCTCCATGTCACACGGCCCACAGAAAGCTGCACACACACATACTCCCCCATTACCATTTTAACATTTACTCATGGACAAACAACACATGGCTTGAAACAGTAACATAAACCAGAGATTTACTCTGTAAAGGAGAACAGAAAAAGGTGATACTTTTGCACAAGAGAAGTGGATCTTCTCCTCCAGAGTAAATGGCTCCATCTTCAAATAGGTCAACACTGGATGAGGAGCAGAGGTGGGTAGTTCAGATCCAAAGAGTAAATGTCCAGACCAAGATTTTGTTTCAACCAACCAGTTGAGTACTCTGTGGCAGTCAGTCTTTATAACTGATTGGTCGAAACATAATCTTGGTCAGGACCTTTATTCTCTGGGTGGACCTGAATTACCCAACTCTGGTGAAGAGCTTCCAAAATAAGACAGTGACTGGAGGATTCCAAAATGGCCCCAAGTCAAACTGAATTGCCATGCTGCCCGGCATTTCTGTGGAGTTTTATTGATTTTATCATTTAGTTATGGGTGAGGGTGAAACGTAAAGAGTGTGTAATGAGTGCACCCCCTTTGAAGGGGTGCCGACGCTGAGCAGTGTATTACCGGCGGCGGTGACTGGAACAAGGTACCGCTCTGTCATGGAGGTCAGTGTGCCATGAACATGATTGCAGGTTAGGGGATTTCTTTAAAGATCAGCAGCTATCACTCCCCTTAAATTCCTGCGGTCAGTGAGAATCCATTGTCCTCACAGTGGGGTGGGTGTATTTGGTGCTGTGTTTATGAAACGTTTTTTCCGACCCACCCCCAAGCAACGAAGCTAGAAAGCCCCAGATTGTAGACACAGGGCAAGGAAGGCTGATGAGATTCCATTTCCGTTTGAGGGAGACGGGGGGAGCCATGCATCGGCCCCTATTGCAGTACATCTCTCCTCACCCCAAAGAGACGAGGAACAAGGTATTCTCACTCTATGTAATAATAACAGCGATGAAGTGGCCATTCATTCATTCATTATTGTGTAAAGAGATTCCTCACCCCCCGCCCCCCCTCGTCGCCACAGACACCCCCCAGAAACACTGACAGCTGTGTTTCCTTCTCCAGCATGTGGTCTGAGCAGGGACAGAAATGAACTCATTTGGCTCAGGAATGCAGGCTGCACCGGGAAGCATGTACGTGTGTTTTCTGTCTAAGCCAACCAAGTGGCTGGGGGCTGCGCACAGGGCCCCGTCGAAGTCTGCGAAATGGGCCCCGGCCACTATCCACTAGCAGCGGGGTCTCCCCAAAGGGGGTGCCCATTTCTGGCTGTTCCCTTTCACCTTTACTCAGAGGTCCAGTGGGTTCTTTGGCATATTTGTAGGAAGGCCTGACGAATGGTGGAGCTGGTGATGTAGGTGAGGGGGAGACAAGCCGGCGTGGACAACGCAGGGGGCTGGGTGTGGAGGAGGACCTTTAAGTTAACGATTATTTTTCCTCTGATGGATGACTGACATCCACAGGCCCAGTGCCAGTGAAGTTTTTCTGGGGGATGTATGACTGAAAGGGCCTTCAAATGATTAAGGAAACAGAGCTCAAGTGAATTCAGACGCTCCTACGTTGAGAGAATGCTGGAATCGCCCTGTCCTCCAGGGAGGAGCCGCATCACCCAGACGCTCCTTGATGTCACTCAACTAGAGAAGCAAAGTCATGAGATATAATTCTTGTGCGATTCTGAGTTCTTCCGGAGTCCAAATGCTCCCAGAGGGAACAGGCGTAATTGTCAAGCTCTGGTAGTCCGTGTTCAGCAAGCTCAGTGACTCATACTGGGGGGTGGGGGGAGGACCACAGACACATTCAGCTTCATGAACACGCTTTACTCTAAGTCCTTTCGTGCTGTCATCACCCCACGTTTGAACCCGCCTACCCCTCCTCCAGCCAGGGAGATTCCAAAGGGGCAGCTCTTCTTTCCTGGGGTTTCCATGTGTAATTACCTTAAATCTCCTGGACGGTCCATGCGGGGGAGTGAGCGTCTAACTCGGAACTCTGCTGACTCTCTTCATTAGCGGCTCATTCCCAGTCACTGGCTACAACAAGCAAAGCAATGATTAATCTTCATAACGGCGAAAAACTCGGGGCCCCGTTTATCATGGCGACTTTGCTCTCCGCACCTCTGCTAACGAAGCCGCTGGTCGGTCCCATGCATCAGCATTAGCCTCCCCTCCATCGCAAGCTTTTAACCCTTCCTGTGTCATGCGTGAAGACCCCCCACTAAAGAGCATCCCTTGTTTAAGAAGGGAGGGGGGCTGTTTTGTGAGTTTTAAGACGTGTGTGGAAGCAAGGGGAGGGGGGGCACTGGATGGTTGTGGCATTTTGAAGAAGTAGACCAAGACTTTGGAAAAGTAACTGGATTCCGGTGGGGCCTCTCTGGGTGCCCATGGAAAATGGCGCCACCTTCTGGAAAACTTCACAGGAATCTGGGGAAGGGCATGGAGGTGGTGGTGATGGAGGCAGGGGGGGCAAAACCCCATGCAGGAGAATTAAAATAGAGTTGTAGTGGCAGGATCAATACAACGTGGTGGGAAGGGCCGGCAGTCCTGATCGAACTGGCTTAGAAAAATCCCATCGATTCCTGTCAGGGAGTGCTTCCTGTTCGGAGCTGGTTAGTCATCTATTTCAGATGTCCTGAGATTAGGTGTTTTTTTAATTAAAATCTCTCAGATTAATGGTGGGCACTTTTCAAACTTATAGCACAACAGGGTCAAACACAGTGATGGTCTTCATATCTGTACCATCTCCAGTTGTGCGAGACCTTCAGGTCACTCTGCAGTCGACTCTCATTACAGGATGAGTCTCATCATCACATTCTCATATGACTCCACTGGTCTGTCAGTCCCTGTCCTTCTTGGGAAGATGCTGCTGCTGTTGCCTTGTGAATCGAGAAGCACCTTGAAGTTCTGAGATCTTGGGCAGATGGCGCTGCCCTAGTCTAATCCTAACTGGAAGGCTGCTGGTTCAAGTCCCAAGCAGAGCTCTGCTGTTCTACTCTTGAGCAAAGTACTTAACCTGAATCTCTCCAGCAAAAAGTCCAGCTGTATAAATGGATTGACTAGCTCAAACTGGATAAAAATGTCACATCAGAAAGGTACACATATGCAATCTGGCCATCTCAGATGAAAAACTGTTGAAGTAAAAAGAAAAACTGCATATTTGTGACTCGTTACACTATACGAGGAATAGAATTAGGTCCAGAGCATTAAATATCATGAAAGACACTCACCACCCCTGCCATAAACTGTTGCAGTGGCTGTTCTCAGGTTCGCGCCTCCAGAGCCTTATGGCCGGAACTGAATGGAGTTTTCAAAGTAAAAGTATTTCCATCCACACAGGCGTTTTCACATTGTTTTCCATACACAATGAAACGAGTCAAAATGCATATGACGTAGCTGTTAGCCTATACTGGGTATGTGTGCATCGACACAGTTACGGGAAAATTAGCCTCTTTTTGAACACTGTATAACGTGCATGCAGGTCAGTAACAGGGAAAGCACCATTGAAAGCAGCTCATCCATATTTGCTATGTTGGGAAAACTATTTACTTCCCAATAGGGTGACCGGGTGACCAGTCAGAAGGGCCATGAAATGGGTAGGGACCAACTAGGGTGCTTTAAGAGTCTGTGTTTTCAAGAGTCTCCATTTTCACTCATCCACACTGCAAAGCAAAAATGGAGTTTTCAAATGTACACGGTTCTGAGAGTGTTTTGGGGGGCTTAAAACTCCAAGGTAGGGTGAATGAAAGGTGAAAATAGACTTCAATGTCTGCGCTTTTAAACTAAAATGTAATAATGTGGATGTAACCTGAGAGGGTGAGGAGAAGCTTCTACCCCTAAGACAATGGGATCATTAATATCACCAATTAAAAACTAAATGGACTGACTTGTTTATTGCACGGTCTGGAGTAGCAGCAATTTAATTTCACTGCTGGTCTACCACTACATTCATGCATGTGACAAATAATTTTGAATCTGGAAAAATGGAGGCAGCATTTTTATACACACAATAAAATGACACCCCCTCCCCCTCCCTTGTTTCCATAGCAATTTGCTTTTTTTCACGCAGGGAGAAAGACACAGACAAGCGGAGAGTGAAATATATTGGCTGACAAGCTTGTGAACCATGTCAAAATGTGATATTGCACTTTCAAGTCAGATTTAAGCCAGGCAAAGAAGTGAAAGTTTATTTAGTTTTTATTGCTAAAGAAAATTGAAGGAGCAGCGATTGGGCTCAATCAATGACGAATTCCATCATGGCTTGCCAAGCCTGAGGTATCTCGCTGCCTGTTATTTATACACACGGGCACGCAGGCCCCACGGGCGCTCGCAGGCAGCACAGATACATCGGGAAAGCTTGGCTGCATGTACTTCACCTGCCTTTCTTCCTCCTTTATCCATATTCCTCCTTCCTCATCATCCTTTTCTTCCTTCTTCTCTGTCCTTCTCTTATTTCCTTCTATGTACTTCTTTTCTAGGACTGTAATGGACCTTGAGGTCTTTGATCGCAAACAAATCAACCACCTTAAGTGTTTAATGTTTTTTTTTTAATAGCCCAAAGATATGCTTATATGTAAAACACCGTAACAGGGTCTTATATCTGAGCTGCTGCAGAAATTTACAGCGCAAGCAATCTCTTTAAGACACCAGGCCACGTCCTTGAGTGGACCTCTTAAAAAAAACTTTGAAGAACTGCAGGCAGGGGGCAAGTAATTTGTTAAATGAGCATCATAAAATGAGCCTACCCTTTGCCAGAAATGCTAATGTCATTCTCTAGACTTGCTATTACTCACCACTTAGACAAGCCCCATAAAAAATAAAATAAAATAAAAATGCCCTTTGAAAGAAAAGGAGAAGGAATATATTGTAAAACATGGGAAGTGACAGGCTGGCCTACACTGAAATAATTTCACTTTCTGTTTGATATATGCGTGAATCCCTTGAGTTGGAATTAGGCATAATTACGCGGCTCAGTTCCGGCCTTGTTTTTACCACACATCCGACCTGGTCTTGATCTCCAATCGCATCAGCATTAATCTCTTTCCAGCGCTACATTTTCAGTCGGGAACTTTATCACTAATACAATTTTTTATTTATTTTAACAAGGATTAAACAGGCATTCAGCTCGAATCACTATATGACAGCAAGTTATCTATGAAATGAGCGGGCAATGAAAATGGTACTTAACTAGGCTGTGATCCAGGAGAACTCAGGAGCCGATTCAGTGAGGAGAGGCCTGGGGTGCTTGGGAAAGGTGAAAGGTCATCAGGTGAAGCTCCGTCATTGGTGCCCTCTGTTGGGATCCTCCGGCACTACAACCACAGCCCCCATGGTATGAACATCTTTGGGGCAATGACAGCTTCAAGTTAGACAGGACGACCATCTACATATTTAAATATACACAGAATATAAGGTGAACATGTCTTTGTGTAATTTAATCGCCTCTCTACACCCAAAAACATTGCCGGACAGATATTTTTGGCAGCAAGAGACATTATGGTGATGTGTCTTTTACTGTTGGTCTAAATTGCATAATAAGTCTGTTTAATAAGGTTGGTAGCTGCTCTGAGGGAAGTGCATTATGTTAAGCGTAAAAGTGCTTACAAAGCACAACAGCTAGAAGGAGGTGTCGGGGGGGGGGGGGGGGTGGGGGGGGAGGGAGGGTGGCTGACGGGGCCTGGGGTGGCAGTGGGGGTAGCTCTGTCGTGACAATGCAACAAAAAATGACGACAGCATTTTGGACAAAAAAATGGATTGAATACATGTCCCCTTTTTATTGGTTGACGGGGAAAAAGTTCATTTTATTGATGGAGGTGAAAAAAATGCCCTTTCAGTCTTGATTTAAATGAACTGGGTTAACATGGTCCGGAAGATTTTGACTTCCCCCCGAGGTATCAGTCCTCGCTTCAGTCATCACCCCTTTTTTTGAATCCTTTGGATTATCTGTCCAGCATGTCAACCTGCCCAAACCACCCCGCATCCCCTTCGCAAAAAGGCCGCAGGGAAAATAAATATACAATCATAATTCCATACAGCCTTACAGATTTTTCCTGTGAAACACAGTCAGTGTCCATACTGAGGTACAGTATATCGATTCGCAGGAGTTGTTTTCCACTATTTTATATCCAGAATCCAAGGAGATGCCGAAAGGGTTTAGAATCTGTCACGCCTTCTTCATCCTGTTCTCTCTCTCTCTCTCTCTCCCTCGCTCCCTCCCTCCCTCTATCTCCCTCTTTCTTCCAGTCCGTTTCTCTTGGCAGTTAAATGAAATCAAGGTTGAACAAACGAGTTTCTGTGTTTCTTCCCGGCATGGGGAGAGGTCGATCACAGCGGTACCGGGACAGCGATCCAATCGCAATTCTGCGGGCATCGCGGAGACGCCATCTGCCACTTCAGCATGGCATTGCCTGTGCTGGCACAGGCCGGGGCTCCAAGGCGCACACGCCCAGCGCGGGGCAGGCCCTCCTTCCCACTTCTCCTTTTTCTCACCTTTCCAGTTTCTGCCTCGACCCCCAAAATGAAGACGTCTCACTTTACCAGTTTGTTCCCCAGTATGCTGACTGCATGTTTACAGCTGCAGGTACAGGGTTGGCCAAAGATAGCAAACGGCTGTCAATTCAAAGACCTAGAATTGACTCTTCCATGAACAAAGATTCCATCTATCCACTTGTCTTACATAACTGCTTATCTAGCAGACTAGGCGCATTCTGGATGACATGCTTGTCCATCGCAGGACGCAGTCACACCCAATATCGCATTAAGGGCAAATTACACCTTCCCTTAAACCTCATGCCTTTGGGTTGGAAGTCAGAGTACCCAGAGGAAATCCACATGAACCTGAGGACAAGCAAACTCCACACACACACAGAGGAGTACGGATACAGTACAACGTGCAGCATTTTAAGTCGCTTTGAGTGTAATGTATTACCAAGCCATTACTGTACAATGTGGTGGCACCAATGGCAGCTATTCAATACAAATTACATTTCTGTTACTCTACATAAGCACGTGTGCTGAGTGAAAAACATACATACAAAATCAAAAGCAGCTTTCTACCTTTACTGACAGTGCAAACACTCTGAAAGCTTTAACACGAACTGACAGCCTCCTTGACACGGACCTGCAGCGGACCACCTACTGCCGGTAGGAACGTGCTCGCCAAGAGGGAAAGCGGACCTGTTTCACATCGATATGAAACCGCACCAGCGTTTCAGATTCCGCTCAAAATAAAAACGCTCATTACCATGGCGATTGTGATGAATTTACTGCTCTTCTAGGCATTGTTTGCATTGGGTGGAACCACGCAAACCCAGGGGCTTAGGTAAATTTAGTGGACTAGCCTTGTATGTAATGTACACGTTATACACTTTATCCAAAAACCATACACTTTAATAACAAATAAACAAATTCCCTTAGCTTGGAAGACCAAACTGGTACCACTTTACAATACGGGTCCCTTTTGCCACTTGTAAATGGCAGTAACTCATCAATAAAAAGAAACAAAACTGTCTATTACTATTTTACAGAGTGTTACAACCTAATTAATAACCAGATTATAAACCATTCATAAACTCTTTATATGGGAAGCCATTATTATTGTAAAGTGGCACCGACCAGACTACTAATTTGCTGTTGAAATAATGAATACTAAGCAGAGGCCAGGAGTCTGGGCCTAAATTAAGGACTATGCTTCATTTGAAGGAGAGCTGGAATGTAAAAAAATCTCCAGGATCACAAAGTAAATAAACGCCTTCAGACTGACCTTCACCAAAATCGATGCAGCTCCACGGGAGGAAAACACAAAGCGACTAAAAGTGAAAACTCGCAGCGAATCGCGGCCGATGCTGTGGGCAAGTCTACCGGCCGTCTGCCAGGCAGACCAACGCAAGGCGTGGAATTGACGATGACACATGCCGAAAGTCATTCGCTGGATGACGCACACGGACGTGAGCGGGCTGCGTTAACGTGAGGGAAAAGCACTGCTTCACTCGAAGAGATATGTCAAAGGGAGGGGAGCAGTGGGGTGGCAGCGGCGTGCAAAGCGCCCTGTGTCCCTCTGATAGTCGCCACTCTTCTTGCGCACAAGCAGCGAAGCATCATGGGGCGGGGGGGGGGCGGGATTCTCCTGGGACAGAGATCTGAGCAATGCCTGACCCACTTTACTCAAGAATCAAAATGGCATTGCTGGGGAGAGGGACAGCACACAGGAAAAGGGACAGAGAGGAGGGAGGCCATGCAGGGTAAACAGAGAACAGCAGTGCAGGTTTATGAGGGGTAACAGAGACGGCGGGGGGGGGGGATGCACACACAGATAATCAAGGCAGGGTGCAGTGAGAGATACAGGGTCACATGTCCCCTCTCCTCCCCCACCCGTTCCATCCACATTCCCCTCACCTGCCCTGCGACGTGTGCAAACTCACGGCACACGCAGACTCTTCATACTGAACGGGCGGCACCGCGGTGGGCCTGCTCTCGGAGCTGATGGGTACCGAATACGCACACAAACACACGTATGGCAAAAGGGCCCGTCGCAGCAAAAAAGGCACACCAGCGCATACAGCACCCCCAAATGTAATTATTTATTTTATAATTCATATTTAATAATAATTAATTACATTTAATTCTACTTAAATAGCATTAAGTAAAACAACTAAATACTGTATACCTATTATATACACAGACACACACATAGGTTTGTAATTACATCTTTGTGGGGACTCTCCATTAATTTATATGGGGAAACTCTAATCCCAACATGAGGACATTAACCCCCCACTCAGCCCTAACTCTAACCATAAGTAACCAAACAAAATATGACATTTTTGGCATTTTTACTTTTTTGATGCATTCACAGATCTTTGTGAGGACCCCACAACGTCAAAATAACAGGTTTTTACTACATTGTGGGGGACATGTGGTCCCACACACACACACACACACACACACACACATAGACAGATAAAAAACATCACTGAGGAAATGAGCACCCAGTAAAAAACATTCAACAGGTGACCTGCAGTACTGGGAACCAGTGGCCAAGAGCCCCCCCCCCCAACCCCTGTAGAGTGATGGATGGTGATAACGGCGCCGTGACTGGACCTGAGAAATGGTCCTTTCACAGACGCTGATGGAGAAACGATATCGCAAAGCCCAAACTCAATTTGCTCAGCCTGCTTGGACTTCTTTTTTTCCCCTCCTCCTCTTTAAGAAAAAAGGATTTATAAATCATGATTATTTTCTTAATGACCCCTAATATGAGCCGCCGTAAATCAAAACTAATCCAGAGCCTTGAGGGTTCAATCATTCCTGTATTTGCTTAAGTGCGACTCAAACCACCGCCACACGCTCCACTCTGACAAATCTGACATGACAAATGCGCAGTCTGTCCTTCCGCTGGGACAGGCATCTACCTGGACACCACGGCACTGGTCCTACAGGCTCGTGTCCTTGGCCCCCTGCTGGAACACAGCTTGCTGGGTCTCCACTGCCGGCTGTGTCATCCAACTCCTGTCCTCAGCGACTTGCAGACCTGCAGGGTTTTTACACCTGAGACACCCACTGCGATGACAATTTTGTTAACTGATTCAAAAGTGGATCTGATATCTGATGTTGAGCAGAAACCGTGTAACAGTCAAAAATGTCAGGCTCCTCCATTTGCTGAAGGTTTAAAAAATGTCATTGCTACAATGTTGGCTAAGCATCATAGGTGAGTAATATAAAAAGAAATATTAATATAATAAACATTATACTTTAATTTGTATTCCCATTTTCATTAGCCTCTGAAACATATCCTGCATCTCTTTAGTTTCAAGGCTTCTTCTCATGCTTGTTTTATTTATCAGCCTTTTCACCACGATTCCATCTTTCCCCACCTCCACCATTTTAGGTTCTAGCTCCCCTCCACCCAGACGCCCCCAACCACCCTGTTTCTCCTCTCTCTCTCCTTCCCTACCTTCCTCCTTGTCTACATGTACGAGCAGCCATCTGGGACCTGCCGCACCGGGCTGCCACGAATCCATCAAAGGACCTTCCGGTGTCCGTCGGCCGCAGTAAAACCTTACCGTTACCTCTGAGACCGTCACCAAACGCAGCTAAATCCATCATGCTATACTTATGTCAGTCGGTGAAGACAGGAGTTCGTCTGTCCTATAACAAAACGTCAGATGCGAGCTTTATTGTCTGCAAGCGTGCATGTTTCCAAAGGGGGTCTCATGAAGTTATTTCTAAAAAGAAGCCCCATCCCTGCTAAAGGAGCGGGAGAGCGTTAGCAGAACAAGATTAAAACCATTCCTCTTCTTACACAATGTCTGACAGAGCTTTCACTTGTCATTTCAGCCTCCATCGACGGGGGCAAGTTACAGATAAACTTAACGAAAGACCATGAAGCACAGACACAGGCATCGGAAGACTGACGGTACCGTGTATCGTTTACTGGGAGACTGTTGTGGTACACAGGTACGGCTACGTGTCCGCATGTTCGCCAATGGTTTCCGAGAGCGTCACTGTCATAAATGCCAGTATTCAATTCCCTCACCTATTGCCACTGTCCCTCCTACTGTAGTGACAGCCGGTACCATCGATTGTCTTTTCGATATGATTTTGATCGATGGAAGGTTGGTATTGCTGGTATCGAATGGGGGATGGCAGGTTACGAGGGTCTTTGCTGGCTGCAACCGAGAACTAAGCGGTTTGACACGGAAATGTTGTCTTTTTTCAAAAACCGATCGTTCATATAATGTGCCCCTGTTCAAGACCTTGGTCAGCCATTTCCTTATACTCTCTGGGAAACTTCCCCTTTCCCCCCACTTATGGATGGCCATGCCCCATTTGTTATAAGTCTGCTGTTTAGAATAATATAAACAATTAAATTTCAAGGTAAAAAATAGACATTTTAACGTCAGAATCGATTCTCAAAATGAAAGCACTCAGATCGAAAGAATATTGATCCGCACATCCCTACTACCTTTTCGGATTGGAAGATAGGGATGAGCGATACCATTGGTTTTCTTTTCAATCTCATCCAGTAGATACCCAGGCCCAATATTGAGACTCGAAGAAGAAACAAAAATATCTGACAAGTTTAAAATTGAGCCGGTCGGAAACAAAAAAAAAAATTAAAACAACACTTCAGAATGTTAACCAGTGAGTCCCCTCTCTCTCTCTCTCTCTCTCTCTCTCTCTCTCTCTCTCTCTCTCTCTCTCTCACACACACACACACACACACACACACACAATAAACCACGATTGGAGAAAAGCGCAAATACGCCGCACGTGCGTCAGTGTTATCGCGTGTCATTTATAACTGGGGGAGCGCGATATGCCGTCGCGCAGGTGCCACAGTTAATTGTTTTCTGTCGTCAATCACTGGAAGTTTCTGGAACGATAGATATTAGAAAGAGACCAGGCGGTGCTGGAAAAGTCAGACTGCCTGAACAGTTCAATATGCTATTTAGTATTTTTTTTTTCCTGAAATGACAGTAATAAATGTATCGGAATAATAAGACTTTAACTGTGGATCATTTATCAAAGTTCCCTGAGAAGGAAGACAAAATGTGCTGGCCATAAGACTCCCGTGCTGAAAATGAGTCGCATCTGCCTGCCGATGCCCGATATTCTCCCATTCTCCAGATACTCCCAGTGCCCCCCCCCTCCCCCCCCCCCCGACCGAAAAAGGTGCTGACCGCGAGGGGGCGCGCCTCGGCTTGCCCTCACGTCCAACCATCCATTTTCCAAACCGCTTGTCCTACTGGGTCGCGGGGGGTCCGGAGCCTATCCCGGAAGCAATGGGCACGAGGCAGATCCCTCACGTCCCCTGACATATCTGCATATGTGTGCAGCTACGGCCGCATAAAGACGACGTTTACGGTAAACTGTAATAACTTAAATAACGGCTTTTCTGTCAAGCTCACACACTTGTACCAGTTAACGCCATTTCATGTACATTTTAGGCGTGGAAAGGCCTCACTCTTCAACCCAAGAGCTGAATATGTATTGCCGGTAATGTTGCACACCATTCAGGGTTAGCTTTACACACGTCGTTTTTTCTGTAAACCTAGTAGCTTTACTCGTACAGTTAAAGGCCGCTGCAGTGGACGTTACCTGGTAAACGGGATAACTAGCAGCGCCAGTTCCGTTCCTCTCTGATTTATCCCGTTTACGTACAAAGTCACTGTGCGAGTTTCATCACTTATTACATCTCTTATACCATATTATTCATACTTTGTTTCCAGTTGCTGTTGTGGTTTTAAGCCCATTTCGGTTTAAATTTAGTTTATGGTGTGGGTTATTTGCCATAAGTTCATATGTAGGCCTATTTGTGTCGTACTCTATGTCCATCTCTTTCCCTCCGACGAATTGTGGTGATTGCTGTAACTTAATGGAATCCACAAATTTTTGACATTTTATTTATATTAGTGAGCTGCCTTTTACCTTTATGCTCTCAGCTGAGAGAAATAAGGGCGCAGTGGCACGGTTGCGGAGATCCTCTCCCCCCTCCCATTGCCGGGCGTCTCCTGGCGAGGCCGGCGGGGGGACGCCGCTATCTGCTCCCCTCTGACGCACGCATGACAGTCTCAGAGATGATCCCGCACTTTGCTCGGCGGCTGGCAGCCGAAGCCGCCATTTAGTGGTGGCGCTCCGAGACGCGTTACTGATGCCTTACTCAAGCTGGACATTTTCCGATCATCTTCCAATGACGCGGATGGGCTTCTCGGGGAATCATCGCACCCGGCCATTTGCGCCCAGGTTTCGGGGGGAGGGGGGGGATATGGCAGAGGAAGGGTGCCGCGCAGACGTGACACAGGAAACAAGCTCCTTTGTTTTAGAGGATGAAACATGGTTAATTGCACTGGTTTGCCCCAGGCGTTACCCTCCTAAATCGCCTTATAAATCACAAGTGAATGACAAGATGTCAGTTAGTCATTCATAATATAAGGCTTTTATTAAACTGCCTCGCCATACAAAAACCAATCGCTCATATAATATCAGGTTTATCAGGGGCACATTACGTGAATACGTATCCTGAGTTTACCTAAATAAATAAAACGAAAACGCCGCAGAATATCAACACTTTGATAATCAGACGCCTTTTTGAAGATTTGTTTTAACTCATCAGGATGATGCATCAGTTCCTTCGTTTGTGAAGGAGTCGTATTTTTCGGTTATTGATTATAAGCAATGCGGAGTCATAAGCAGTGAATGACAAAGCGGCAGTGATGTGATTGAAGCTTTCGGCTGCTTAAACAGAACCGCTACTGCCACCTAGTGTACAGCACGATCCTTGCTTCGGTTTCCTGAGAGACATATTTAACATGATTGATTTAAAAAAGATTACTGTATACACTACATTAATATTTGCAAAAACTTATTAAACAAGGTAAATAAAAAAACACTGGCGATAATTGTATATTTATGATGTTTGTTTAGTACATTTTGACTGCTTTCTCCTTCATGTTTCGGTATACTAGTAGGTCTGGCTTTGAACCCTTATCTCTGTGCACATTAATATGTACGTAGGGGAGAGAAGCTGCCTCCCATTCAGTGAGAGTTCTAGACAGCTCTACGGTCATGCTGAGTTCATTCGCAGCATTGAAATGCAAACCCTTTATGAGTGTGCAAAAAGTCTGGAGCGAGAGGTTTGAGGTAGCAGAAGCTAAGCTGTCAGACCAGCAGTTCATCACCTAACCTCCCTAGGTCTTCTGTGTCCCCATAGCACACACCTACTTTCCCTTGTCTAAAGCTCAGCAGACTGGGAGATATGAATCAGGGGTCAAGAAAGTGTCTGTGGCCTGAGAGGCCTGGGTGCACTTGAAGTCACAGGGATTAAGTGATTTGCTAGTACTAAGCTTGGCTAAACTAATATCTAAATCTGATGCTCTATGCAGGCTGACTTGCTGTTGAGCAGCAACTCTGTGGGTCTGAGGGACTGCATGAGGAGCTTCAGGAAAGGGATGGAGTTCTGCAGCCTCTAATCTCTCCAAGGAACACTGGAGGTAAGCTCGACGTTTTAGGGAACCCGCCCCCGTCTATAAGGACAGGCCGAATGGGTGAATACCATAGACCAGAAATACTGCCATAGACTGGGGCGGCATGGTCTTGCAGTGGTTAGCACTGTTGCATCACACCACTGCGACCTGGGTTCAATTCTCTGTTCTATGTGTGTGGATTTTGCATGCTCTTCCCATGAGGTCATAGGGTCCCGCCCCCAGTCCATAAACATGCTGAGACTGATTGGAGTTACCAAATTGCTTGTAGGTGTCAGTTGGTTGGGTGGGTTGGCGCCCCGTCCTGGGTTGTTCCCTGCCTTGCGCCCGTAGCCTCCAGGGTAGGCTCCAAACCCTTGTGACCCTGAATAGGATAAGTGCTTACAGAAAATGGGTGGATGTATGGATGCCATAGACTACCCCAGGGAATGATCATATGGAACTTTTCCTAGCTGAATTACAGTATACTTTCCAGCTAGATTTAAATGACCTCAGCATTTTTCTGTCTTGCTCACCAGGAGATCTGTTTTACTGGTTATGAGGCCTAGTGGTACCTAACCAGTATATGTATAACTTTATAACAAGAATTTAATGTACAAGTTCCTCTTCACAAAAACCTATTTGAGACCAGCTGATAAGTTTGTAGTTTCTGGAAGGGTAACAGCATATTATCCATTTAGAATCTATGTAAGAGCAACAGGAGGGTTGAGCAGAACACCCCCCGGCCCCCCACCCTGCTGTAAAACAGCTTGGCTGCATTAATACTCAGCACCTTCCAAAGCATAGAATAAATCCCCTCGTTTAACTGGAAAACCTGGCGAAGGCTGGGGAGCCTCACGCCGACGGTGCTCACGTGTGTGAATCATGGGCTCCGACAGCAGCCGTCGATTTGTCCCAGCCACCAGCCCGAAGTGACAAGCGTCGGCTCGTTAATCAGAGAGCCAAGCGGCATGACCTTGGATGGCGGATGGGTTCAGGTGACGGGACTCTAATCTGTTAATATGCACAACGGTGTTCCTCCTGTTATTACGCGCCGGCGCTGTTGTTGTTGTTGTGATGCCATGTTCCCCTTACGGAGATTTAAGACTGAGGTAGGTAAACAAACCGGCCAACCGCAGACAGGCTCCCTCCTCATCACAGTGGGCTGTCATCTGCCGGATCGCTTTAATCCCCAACTGAACAAGTACGATGGCACCCATCCCATGCCCCTTGGCTGGGCCAAAATTGGAGGGGGCGTCAAAATCAATGAGGGCAAAAACCAGGGACAGGCTGGAGGCGTAAGAAAACAGTACACGTCAGCAACTCACTCCACCCAGCTTTTGTCTATATAAAACATTACACAGGAGACACAGATTCATATAAACAACTGAGCTGATGGATCTGTGTAGGATTTCCTGTGGCCCCATTAAAAGCTTTGCTGCTATGCAACAACCAGCTTGGAGAAGTTGATCATTAACCAGCAGTAATCAGGTTGAATAAAACCATACCAACCATGGCTTCTTGGAAGATATTTTCAAACATCTTTCCTCCAGCAGTCGTGACGACGCTTGTGCTTTGTGGTCACCTTGTGGCTCATCTCGCGCCCGACGCACACACTCAAAACGCGGCCCGCTCATGAGAGAAGGGTGTACATACAGCCATAATGCTACAGCAGCCGCCTTTGCTGTCTGCTCCCATGAATGCATTCGTCTTGTGCTTAACGAGCGTTCCAGCGCTTCGGTCAGTCTTTCCAGGCGCAACTAATGCATTAATAACCATTACATGCAGAACCTGTCATCAGGCCTGGTACATTAACATGGTAATATATCCATTTTTGTTGGAAGGTGACCCCAAACACTGTTTATAGATAGTTGTATTACATCATGGTGAAGAGATAAGGCGAAGGATACATTGAATTGTTAAAAAATGAAATATTTTATCACCTTTTTATTATTATTCATACTTGCTCCATGCTAATTTTGCAGCAAATTTGTATTCATTTACTTTAAGGAATGTGTGACGGCCAGCTGGGCTGTATCAAGAAATCATTTTCCCTGAACCGTCTGTCAGCATCTGTCTGCCCGTGTCACATGACTCTAATCAACTCTCCTATTCCCGCCAGTCATCCATCATAATGCCCCCCCACCCAGCAAAGACAGTAGCTGACATCTGTCCGGGGAGGAGCGGTGGACAGCAGATGGGGAAATACTCTTCTCCAATTCATGTCCATTAACCCCCACCCCCTACTCAAAGGACACATAGATTGTAGTGGGGGGGGGGGATGGGGTAGTGTCACCTAAACAATCACTCGGGTGTTTGTACAGCCACAGCGTAGTAGGCCTGTTCTCGCTAACAACCTCATCCATTATTGTCATTTGCTCAGTTTCCACACTATCCTGTGAGCTGCAGAGTGTCTGTCAGCGGTCTGCTCCATGTGCCAGTGCGGCCCCTAGCTCTCCTGAGGCCCTGTCCCCCTGCCCTCCACACCCGCATCCCCATTTTTCTGATGTCATCTGTGAGCAGTTAATTTTTTCCCCGCTAGAGGCACTATCACTGAGTAACCCGCTGGTGAAACCTTCCCCCCCGTTCATGTGCAATTGTACATTAACTGGAGAGGTTCCAGTGTTGGAGGCAGACACTGGAGTGGAAGAGGCATCTTTCCAGTGAATTGTATCATCAGGGAAATACCTACCCGAGTGAAGGTACGGCTCAAATGAGACCACATTTTAGGTTTTAACTTAAAAATACTCACTCCAACTTATCCAGCAAACATTTTGTCCTCCTAGACATTAATCTATTTTTCCAACAGATTTTTTTGGGGAGGTGGGAGCGATTGAACTGACCTGCCAGAAATCATATTTATGCCCATTCAGCTCCCAACCACTAGAGGGCAGACTTCATCCAATGAAACGGGATCCTGCTCAAATACGGAAAAAAATATTTATTCAAGTATACATTATGAAATTTTACACCTTTTTTCCATCTCAGCAAACCCTTGTACACACAAAATACATCGATGTATAGATTTTAAAATCGTAATAACGTGGTTTACAAAACACCATACTATGATTATAAAGACAGTACAGCCATAAAAATAGCAGAAATATCAGGGGCACCTTCATAACTTTTATTTATTGGGAAATGTTCATGAATTAACGGCACTAAAATAAACATCTGTAGACTGGACACATACAAATTTCAATATCGTAAAACACCTTTATGTTCAACACTGGATTTTTTTTTAAAATATGTATTAAAACTAATTCAGCTATAGAAAATATCTTGAGAAAATATCTGCATTTATACAGTAGAGGAACATCTGTACCTTCCTTTAGTGTTTGAAGAAGTAAACAAACCCTGCTTCCATGGCAACTTGTGCAAAAAAAAAAAAAAAAAAAAAACACCAAGGACGGTGGTCAGTTTTCCACTATTTAAAATCTCATTAATTACCCGACCAGGTTAGTAAACACAACTTTTTAATGCCAAACCACTTCTGAGTACTCCCTCCACAAGAGGCGGCAGAAGCTTCGGAAGATCTCGAAAAACAGCACCATGTTGGTATTTACGATGTATCATCTACTGGAAGTCAGATTATCTATGAATGATGTCAAAAAACCTTTAACTGTTAATTTAGCAGACCAGGCTCTGTTCACCCTGCATGCGAGTTACTGATTAATCTCAGTAGTGCTGAACTCTGGCTTGATAAGTGGCACGAGGTCTGCTCAGAAATGAGTCTCGCTTAAACAAGTCACCTGTTCAGTTATTAAAGTGAGAAGTTTCCTTTTAAATTCCAAAGTGGCTAGTGACACACACGACATATATGAATATAATCTAAGTAAATGAACATGAGAATGGCATGACATTTACATACGCAGTATATGTGTGTATGTATTATACAGACACAGGCACAAAGTAATGCACTTTATATGTTTGAAATTATATTTTGAAGGGAAGAATCATGGTTTTACTTAAGGTTTTTTTGTAGCACTAGAGCATGAGTCACAGCTAATGCTACTCTAACGAAAAGGAAGTAACAGGTTGGGACACTCTGGGGACGGGCGATCCCCCATCAGACAGGCCTCCTGTGGCAGGCCTCCTGGTAGCTGGTGGCGTTGAGGGTCCTGAACATATCCCTGCGAACGAACGACAGGAAGCTGTTAAAGGGGCACAGGGGCTGGCCAGGGAGGCGCTCGTGAGACCAGCAGAAGGAGGTTTGGAAGGTGACGTCCTCGCCATCATAGAGTATGCGCACAAACAGCTGCTGGCGCTCTGAGTTGCCATCTTCCTGCCGGGGCTGCGGCGGGATCCGCCACAGCTCAAATACCAGGCGCGCGGCAAAACGCGGGAAGCGGGCCTTGGCCAGCCCCAGCGCGCTCAGCAGCGGCACCAGCGTCACATCATGTGCCGAGAAGACCGCCAGCGCCTCCCCACCGTCGCGGCCCTCTGCGGCGTGCAGCATGCGTCCCGCCGTGCGGTTCAGGAAGGGGTGCGCCGCCAGCAGCGCGTAGCGGCGGTATAGCCCCTGGCGACGGCGGTCCTCCTCATCCTCCAGCTGCTGCCGCTTGATTATGGCCAGTTGCCGTGGCGATAGGCAGCCCTGCGCGGTACATGGGAAG
The DNA here is from genome assembly GCF_023856365.1 of Brienomyrus brachyistius. Lineage (NCBI taxonomy): Eukaryota > Metazoa > Chordata > Actinopteri > Osteoglossiformes > Mormyridae > Brienomyrus > Brienomyrus brachyistius. The sequence goes on along the minus strand of NW_026042541.1, from coordinate 62,599 downwards.
CTCAGGCCGTGGCAAAGGTGGCACGTTAGAGAATCGACAGGGTTGGCGGCACGCAGCTGTCGCGGGGCCACGCCCACCATCCGCGCCATGTCCGCGTACATGTGGTCCAGCTGGGTGTCCGCCACGCGGAGTCGATATTGTCGCCGTTGCTCCTCTTCCAGGTAGCGGTTCCGGGCGGGACAGTCACAGTGAGCCCCGCAGAAGAGTGTACTGGCCTGATGCTGCACCACCACCTCGGCCCAGTCGAAGTCCGGTAGCAGGCCGTACAGCAGAGCCAGGCCGCTCTGCAGCGTGCGGCTCTTGCCCGTCGACTCCACGTACAGTTGCCGCGCCGTCCAGCCGGGCTGCAGCAGCTTGTGCCGCTTCATGTAGGCGTCACGCAGGAGCTGTCCGTTTCGCAGGTGTTGCACGATGCCTGTAGGGGGCAACAGAGAACCAGATGTCTGCTTACAGAAAGATGCTAGCTTTAGTACATCTCTGAGCATAAAGGAATTGGTATCAGGGAACAGACAGATAATTCTACGGAAAAGTTTATCATAGCTCAGTTAGATTTATCAAAGCCTGTTGACCTACTTACTCAGCTGGACTGTACGGCAGATGCAGTGGATGAGACAGCACACCCTGAGAACTTACTGTCTGATTTCAGAATTGCTCAACACTGCCCTGTAGCCCCTCCCCTTTAACAGTCCACAGTCTTACCTGTTTGTGTGAGCTCCCCCATCTCACACATGCTGTGACTGGGGAGGCGGGGCAGGGCACTCAGCATGGGGTCCCAGCGTCCACGCCCTCCCCAAGACATGTGATTGATAAAAGTGGCCAGCAGTGGGTGGGAGGGGCTCCTGTGGGGAGGGGGGAATGTTAATTATTCCATCAGATAACACAGCGAACAAGTTTTCACTCTTCAGCAAGCTGTGGGTCTGCTGCATATCCCCACATGACAGGCAGTTCCTCACAGCTGCAGCTGGCCAGGGTGGCTGTGGGGGAGTGGGTGGGGTTTGAGACATGGTGAGCCTGCAGGGACCTATATGTAGCTGGGAACGAGGAGTAAAGGGCAGGCAGCCTGGGCGTCTCGGGGAGGAGAGGGGGAAGAGACAGCAGACCGCTCTGTGAGAACGCTGCCCCCTTCCTGGTTAGAGTTGGGGCAGCTACAGACACAGCCCACAAACACAACACAATATCCTCATACTGTTCAGAATGAAGCGTGCTGAAATATAAACTGACCCCACCTAAAATTGTAAACACAGCAGGGAACAACACAAAACAGGACCTTATACTCCCCCAGAAAATGGTAATGAAGCTTTGTGGTGACAGCTCAGTCAAGTAAGGTTTAGGTAAGATAACTATTCTTTCAGTGATTTGATGTCTTTTAGTTGGTGTGGTTGTCATGTCTACCACCAGAGGGCGCAAGGACACCACACATTAAAACGATTACCTCTAAGTCACTAAACGATAAAAATCACTTCAAGGAAGAATTATAACAATCTGTGAACACCCTACATTAATCTTTCTTGACAGCTGATTAAACATGTAAAACCTAAGCTCTTATTAAAAAAAAATATTTATCCAGTAAAGTATCTTAAGATAAAATGTATTTATTAAATCAACAGACCGGCTTGACATTTGAAGAAAACTTAAGACAAGGAAACACAAGGACTGAAACACATTCCTTCATATCACCTTACTAAAGGAATATGTTGGTTATGTAACACACACAGGTAGGAATTCAGAGCCAACTTCCTTTACACACGAGCAGTCACTCGCCTAACACACAGAACCATTTTGAAATTTCTCTTCACTACTGCCACTGCATCACAGCTGGGCTTCCCAGAAGCCCTATAAATGAAAACCCACTTTCTGCAGCCCAGACCAGTCAACTCCCTCATGTCATCCTGCACGGGGCTAAATTTCACATACAGTCTATTCAGGAGAGGGTAGTGCACCCCAAGGCCCAAGCAGCATTGTGTCCAGAGGTACCACAGTGCAACCCCCTGCCCCCCCCCCCCCCCCCCAACCCCAACCCCTGAGACCACAATACTGAAGGGTTAGTCCTACTTTGTATGGCCAACACTGGGCCATCCGGGCCCCCTCCCCTTCCTTCTCTTTCTTTGTCCCCCCTTCCCCTCCGTGAGTAACGCCCCATATGTGAACTCAGAGGTCCAGACCTGGCTAGGTTATTTATACAGCCCTTCTCTGTTGTGCAGCAGGATCCTGGACATGAGTGCCGAGATTGAGGGTGGCGTGGGGCGCATGTAGAAAAATCAAATGCAGAAATCGCACCTCAGTCACACCCCAGCCATTGGGCACAAGCTGACACAGAAACCTGAGTCTGCAAGGCAACGGACAGCCACTGTGAATAATTCCAATTATTAGCATCCCGCCCCACCTGGAAATTACGCAGATCCTCGCCCCAGCAGGCTGCAGCTTCCCACATGGTGACGCCTCTGTGATTAACAGCTTCACTCCTGTCCCCCCCATGCTTGTCCAGCAAGAGTGAGTATTTTGAGTCTCAGGATACTGCATTCACCCTGGGACCCGTGTTGGATAACAGTGATGTGACAAGCGTAGATCCAGGAGGGGGGCTGTTTTAATACATCTGCCTGTAATACATTTGTATGCCAGAATTACGCGTCACGGGCTAAATGAGTTACAGATTAATTAGCACCAGTTGTACTAACGTAGTAGAGTGAGCAACAGTATTAATTGGGAGCAAAGTCTTCCCTTCTGATACCCAACAGAAGCACACAAAGTAACCAGACTTTCCACAAGTTCGCCACAATAAGGAAATTAAGGTCTTTAGAAGGTGCCTTCAGACTCATTAAACCCACAGCAGCTGGTAGCAGTCTCCATGCCAGGCTGAAAGTGCTCTCATTAGGAGACACCTAGGGACTGTGTGTGTGGCTGGTTGGTTGACTATGGGGTAGAATGAGGGAGGAAGGGAGAGAGGAAGAGATGGAGGGGTATGCCACATACCAGGGTGGGGGAGGGAACATTCTTTCGAAGTGGAATAAGCAAAAATCACAGAGAAGAGTTGCAGGCCAGCATGGCAGAAAGGCAACTGAAACGCAGCCCCATTCCCATAATTACAGGATGTAAAAATAAAAGTAGGAAGATTATGCCACTAGTTATAAATAGGCTTTGGTGCTCCCTGTAACACACACACACTCTACATGCGGAGCACTCTTTTCAGCACCACAATGGACACAATCCAGAGAGTGTTCCCCATCTGAAGCGACCACCTTTGCAGTTTGCACCCCCCCACCACCCCTGTTTTGGCCCTGTGTGAGGTGGTGCTCGGTTGGCACGATAGGAGGAGATAGCAGGAGAAGCAGTTTAATAACAGGAGAGGGATAAGTTACACAATCATCCACAGTCGGTAGAGCACTGATGAAAGACATAAATAAACATTACACTAAAAGCCTGGATGAAGTCTGGCACTGTACAAAATGATCTGTAATGTTTTACCAATCAACGGACTTCTCAGTTTAAAGCTGCCACAACTCGGTTCCTGAAGGAGATTCTAGGTACATGGAACATGGGCCCTGTGCACGAATTCCTGGGCTGACTAGACCTGGGACTTGGGTAGATCCTGGCCACTTTTGTCTGTCGCTTTCACACTGCACAACAGGAGCTTGGGAACTTATGCTAAATACGCATGGGAGATGCAAAAAGGTCATATATTAAACTTCACACGTACCTACACTTCACTGGCACTCCAAAACAATGGAAGATGAGCAAGTCGTTTTGTTATGAGCCCAGTAGTTTGTATTCAAATGAGAAGCACCTAGTCTAGAGCAGGTACTAAAAAAAAGTTCCAGAACTGCTTCCAAGGAATTACAAATCGGGCTTTGCTCCTGCATTGTGAACATGACAAAAGTTCCTGGTTCTAGAAAAAAGGTTGTGGTTCCTGAAAAAAATTCCTGCGGTGTAAAAAGCGATCTCTGACACAGAGTGTGTGGTTCCCCTCCCAGACACTAACATGTGAACTGGAAAGTACCCCCCACCTTACGCAGCCTCCGTGCCTTCACCTGGCCCCATCTCCTCGACACCTTAAGGAATCTGACAAAGGCTCCATTTCAGAGTCGAAGGGTTACATAGTGCAGAGGCACAGCTACACTGGGTTGCATCAGAACAGGTGACTCTGCCACGAGTACAAAGCCGCCCACTGTCAAGTTGCTCGCATGCATACACACGCCCACATTGTGTGTGTGGTGTGGCAGTAGGCAGGCACAGTGCAGCCCCACCTGGCAGGGGAAGTGGGCGGGAAACAAAAAGGCCATTCAGTTGCAGTGGAAAAGGGGAGAGCTTGAGGCTGAAAGCCAGGGTGTGGCAGCCACAGAAAACTCAGCTGCAGCACACCGGTGCTGCCCCAAGATTTTTTACGATGCACAAAGTGGAAACACAAGAATATTTCAGCTTCCTGGGCCGGTCACTTGGTACAGCGGACATGGCGGGAAAGGATCCCCCAACCGCACGTCACATAAGGGAAGATACACACTTCAACCAAAAATGGCTGTTGAACATCAGAACAAAGAAACCATAGCTGGGGAAGACGTGACGGAGGTCAGAGGGGTGAGAATGTGGCTCTGAGGCAGGGTAGGGGAGCCATCAGGACTCATCATAGAGGGAAGCGTGAGCTGTCTGTGGGTCACTCAGCCGTCGGGAATGTTCAGCATGTTGAACAGAAGGTACTGTGCCTCACTGCTGAAGCCAGAAAAATTTCAGTGGGGTTGCCAGGGTGGGACCAAAAGTCATTTTGGGGTGGAACATAAATGTAAATATGAATAGAAGGCATCTAGAAAAAAGGAATATTTAAGGTACCATCCATCCATCACCGTAACCATCGTGAGAATAATAGCTGCAGGCTGGAACCAACCCTGGGCAGTTGTATTTAGGGTACCTGAACTCTATAACTGTTTATAATTCAGGCATTGGTGGAATCATCAAATCCACATTTAATACATATATCAATTTCTTGCAGTTAAGGTAACAAGCTTATATTTGGTACAAGTTTCCCAAACTTCCGCATTACTGCTGTTCTGAGAGCACATGCTTAGCTCAGCAGCACTATGGTCCCTCATTCTCATCAGGGACACAGAGAAACAGTTATGAAATAAAAGGAGTTTTTAAATCAAAGTCTGGTTTAACCAAAATGCATATATGACAGTGAGAGCCAATGGGGTGGCCAGGTTTCAGTATAGGGGGCCACAGCCACCCTTTGCCACCCCCCGATCCGCGTATGATGTGCCTGCACATGTCACGTATGCCTGGGGAACACAAGGCCTCTGTATGCAACTTCCTTTCCTTGCCCTCTGGCTTTTCATTCCTTAGAGGCAAGAATACGAATAGAAGCAGCTCATTCTTCGGGAACGTGACGTACCGACCAACCACACGCCGTTTCCATCCATGGCAAGGCTTAAACTCAGCTTGCTGACAACCTGGTGGGGCTGGACAGCTAAGGGGACCCCCCACACCACACCTTCCTATGATAGGAATACAGCAATATGTACTATAGATATATGACAGTAATATAGAGGAAGCTGAAACCTAAACTGCCAGTTTCCCTCAAACAGTAATCAGTCAAACAGATATCCATCAGATAACCCTTGTGTGCATTTTCACTGTGGGTTTTCACCATGGTTACCTAACAATCTCATAGCACCATCCCGTCAGGCAAAGCAATGCAGACAGAGTGCTTATGGTGTTGTCACGGCAGCAGCCATGGGAAGCAACTCACCTGTAGGGCACCAGCATGCAGTCAATGGCAGGCCTTTTGGTTTTGGGAATGGCGTAGAGCGGGTACCGGTCGCCATGGCGAATCATCACCTGGACTGACAGCAGCTCGTAGTCGGCTGGGCTGTGGCCTGGATGATGACACCATGCGATTAGGACTGTGAGGGAGCCTTCAAACACAGACTAATATGAGTGTAGGAAAAATATCTTACCTACATTATTAGCTGAGGCATAAAATTCAGAGACATGACCAGTGAATAGGCCTGCGTCGTGGATGCTTTGCAAAATCACTCTTCCCATTTACCACCTCTCCAAAGTGAAATTACAGTGAAACTCAAAACTGCATTGTTCTGTTCTCTTACACCCCAAACACACTGGCTGCGTGGTGCATGTGTCGTGGCTGCGGCACTGAACCACAGCGTCGCATATATGTGCAGCTGTCCACGCCACCCGTGCTGCTACTGAAATTGTATCTTACTACAATGTGTTTACCTTTGATAATGGCCATCAGTAATAAAATGTTTGTTTTCAGGTCATTTATTTATAGTTTACACAGACAACGGTTAAGCGTGTGCTACAGTAATCATGACAGCACTACTCCACAGAAAAGGGGTGAGGGGCTTTTGAAGGCCACACTTGGAGTGATTATCACATGCCATCGGTAGGGTATGACCATTCAGCCCAGAGGGGCGGCTCGCAGTCCCACCCACCACAAGCCTGAAAGTTTTACTTCCTCCATCACCAATGAATCACAAGTGAGAGCAGATGACTCTTTGACAGCTGGCTGGAGAAAGAGCGCACCGCAGTGAAGTCTAGATATAGAGAACAGATTAGCAACTCTAGAGGTGAATACGCCTAATAAATTCTCTTTTTTTGTGTGTTACAGGGCCAGGCTGGTTTTTACAGCGGCCTTAGCTTTGTCGCAGACAGAAACATTAGCAGACGTACCAGTCATGCAGGAAAATGTCTGCATTGCAGCAAAAATCCAGTGTTAAAATTACAGTCCTTTTGAAGACCTAAGGGCCATAAAACTCCAACTAAAGAAATACCAGAAAAACAGGATGGGAAACTCAAGCTTCCCTCAGTTGACTTGGACGAATCAGCAACCGAATCCAAGGTCACTTTATGACCAATGTTTATTTTATTATGTGGGATCCAGGGAGGGAGCCGCGGGAAAGAAATATGGAGGGAGATACAGTAAAAATATAGCTGGGAGATATAAAAAACATCACTCTTGTTATATGTCTCTGTGAAAAAAAACTATAAAATGTTTTATACACAGAGGGATCTGCAGCTTCCCAGCTACATTTCACGTTATGACAACACAAGTGCGCTGCCATCGGTGAACTGTCCTTTCTCGTGTGTGCCGGTGGTGAGGTAGTTCACATGTACAAAAACCATTTGGCCACCTGCTGGCCGGACGAGAAGGCCTTACCCTCCCAGCCTTGCTCTGTGCGATTGGGGATGTTGCAGTAGGCGTAAGCCTCCCTGATGGGGTCCAGCACTGGGGCCTCTGTGTGTAAGACAGGAGGCATCCTTTTCCTATTTTTCCCCGGGGGCCTCTCATCTCCGACAGGGGAGACGGGAATGATGTGCACTGGGGAAGGAGAGGACAGATCACCTTATTTAGATGTAAAGAATAGCTGAGAATAAGCCGTGGGGGAAACACAACTCCCGAGACAAGGCAGTCAAGTGTGCATACAAACAACACACACACGAACGCACACACACATCAAAGACTCTTCAGATTAGTAGGGCCATAATTAACAAGTATTTTGCCATCTCCTGCAGCAGCAAAATGAAAGTGAGACAAACATTCCTGCAGAACGAGCAAATAAATATATCTGAGGAACTTGAAAACCACTGGCAATTTATGGTTCAGCACGGAAAGGTAGAAGAACTAACAGTCAGTTCTGATGTTGGCATCTGATGTCACCCAGGATGTGAACACTCGTCTTAACCCTGAGGGAAAGTGCCACTTTGTTCTTTGGGAAAACAGGGAGAGGGGCTCCTTCAGACACCCTCAGGCTGTCCCGGGAATGGCTGCCAGGAAACCGCGTCTGTGCTCAGGCAGGTCTTTGGGCAGCCGGGTTGCGATGATGGGACTGCCTGTGCCGGTCGAGGGAGGAGTACCACACTGCGGGGCTCTCTGTCTGACAGGCTAGACGCCGGGGTTCACTGTAGTGTGTGTGTGCGCGTGAGTGTTTTAAGAACGCAGGAGCGTGCCCAGCACGGTCTACCCAGCAAAGCCACACAGTGGACACTACAGCAGACTGAAAGGGTTAAAGGGGATGTGTCAGGTCGTTTGTGTGTAAAACACTGCAAAGAAACATTCCGAGTCATGCAACCAAACCAGTCTGTAAGCTACACATGGATACAAAACATTTCAAGCTTCTTCTATAATAAAAGCTGCTGAAGAGCCTGTGTTGTGCATAAGCTGCAAGTCTAATTGCAAGTCAGTTACACACAGCTTTTGGCTTCACCTGTATGACATGCCAAGGAAACACAGGGGTGACCCTGGTTATAATTTGGGTAGATACTGCAATTCAGGCACTGCCAAAACAACCATCTCTTCACCTTCTTACCTTCACGGGAATCGGATACAGATACGCACGTGCACTAAAATCCCGGAACAATAATCCCAGCCATTTCTGGGGAATGAAATAAAACAGGACAGGGTTCACTCACCAACCAACAGCAGCAGCACTGGCGATATAGACGAGGAGGGGACCATCCTCTCGACAGCCCGGCGCAGTCAACCAGCTACACACTGGCATCTATTCACCACTGTGATGCCTGAGCGCCTGCAAGTTTAATGGTCCCCGACCAGCAGCCAATCACAGTTTACTGCTCTCTGTAGAAAGGCCCCTTTATAGTCTGTGGTTGGTTAGACGCCCATGGAACTGCTCATAAGAGCTTTTACAAAACATGTTGCCGAAATGTAGACCCCATGCCTACATGGTACACACCCTTCACCCATCTTTACCAGAACTCATTTCTAAGTAGGAGACCTCCTAGATCATCAATGGCAGGGACCTTCTAGGGCACTTAGGGGTTAAAAGAAGCCTCTCAGAAAATCAGTCGGGTACCAGACCACCTACTCATTCAGCCACCGACATTGGCAGCACTTCAAAGTCTATCTCTTAATAAATTTCCAAACCAGCAAGATGTCTGACTGATTCTCCTTTGAGAAAAACATATTGTACAAACACAATTGCAACCTGGAATTTTCCCATTTATGTGTACTATGTTACTACAGGCTAAACAAATTCCATGTGTGAATTCACAGTATGAACAGAATCATTTTTAATGATTTCTAGCAGTTTAAATCCTGCCAGTTGGTTTGGATCAGGAGGCGTTTTGTGTGGCAGCTGTCCACAGAGGAGGCTTGCGTTCATTCCTGTACTCAGTGACTGTGCCCCATCTGACAGCTTACACATCATAAGTGATCAGCATGTAGACATCGCTTTCATGACACATTAAAACCTATCCCAAGAGTGCTGTCAGACTTCACGGGTTTCCCATAAGCTTAAGGAGCCGACTTGCATTTTAAGTGTCATTATCACCACGAGAAAGTCCCAGACCAAATATGGACTTTTTTCTTTAAAAAAAAATAAAAAATCAATAATCTGAGATCAAGTGGCTTTCTGTTTCGAGATTGTCAGATCATGTGGTGAACCTCAGGGTATTTTGCTATTGATATTATGGTGTTTTTTTTTTTTTCTTGGTGCGGGGGGGGGGGGGACACGAAGGAGGCTGGCTACAGTCACTGCTGATAATTCAGTAAATATGCCCATATTATTCCAAATATAAAGATAACCCGGTGCCTTGTACTTATGGGTTCCGTTACTGCCCATGTCCAACATAAAGAGTCCATTTCATTGCTTGGTGCCACCCCATGCTTTCAGACGTCCTCTCTCCTCACGCTCCCTCCGCTCCACCTCCTCTCTACACCTTACAATCCCCTCATCACTGTGAAAGACGAAGTGACACCAGAGTCTCAGCAAAAAGAGGATCCTCATCAGATGTGGGAATGTCACAATCAAGCAGCATGGTTCATGTGCTTGTCTGCTTCCCTGGCATTCGTTCTGTGCTCCAGGACAGTGCCAGAGTTTCATATAAATCTATGAACTGTGAGTGCAGTCAGTTGCGACAAAAATAATATCTACGATGGAAAGTGAGGTTTTTGTACCATTAAGTACATGCCCTTATATTGTGATACACATGTCAAAACAGGGCATTACGAACACAGTGACAGGCACACAGAAGAGGGGAGTATGCCAGTATAACCAGTGCAGGGTACAGTCGAACCTCGTTACTACGTACAAGACAGGATATCAAAAACATGTACGTTATAAGCATAGAACGTTGTAACCACTTAGTGCAAGATGGATGAAAGAACTCACGAAATATCCATGTAAATGATAAACCTTTAATAGAACAGACCCTTAAATTGACTACAAAACAAACGAACACATTATTACTTGTAAAATAATTCGACAAAGCTCTTTGGATCCTTGAAATTTTCCTTAAATCACTCACGATTACTTAGTGCCGGCCGGCGATAAACGGCAACGAAAATACACAACGGCTGGTCAAAATGGATTTTTAAAATAAACATTTGCATCAAAATTAGCATTTGGCCTGAAAATATTAATGAAATATTGGTCGAATTAAATCATAAAATCCTTTACTTCCATTATTATTCTGAATTCACAATTACCGGCATGACCAGTATTTCACAAGGTTTAATAAACAAAGAATACGCACACAACACTTAACAAGCCATTACTACGATCAGTAACGATCGGTCAAGGCAAGTCATTTAACGCCAAGCAACGCAATAGACAAATGTGCATTGTTGGGCGAAGATCAGGTAGATACAGGTAGATGTAGCGACACAAGTTGTGGTGGGCGGGGAGAGTGCTGTACGTTGTAACGATGGTTAGGTTTCGTATTTTCTCTAGAAATTTGGATGTCGTATCGAAGTTTATGCTGTAAGGGTGTACGCTGTAAACAATGGCTGCTATTGGAATAATACATAGGCTAAAAACGGGAAAGAAACCTGTACGTTGAAAAGGTGAAAACGTTGTATTCACCTAGTACGTAGTAACGAAGTTTGACTGTACGGCTGTTTATGAGGCCAAAGGGCAACAACAGTGAACATTAATGTCACAGAAAGGAACTGAGTGAGGGTGTCAGCTGTCAGTCTACCCAGTGGTTCTGGAAAGTTATGACTTGTTATCACAGAGTCCCATTGCAAGCGGCAGAACAAATCTCACGGACGGGCCCAAGATGAACCTGGGAGGGCAACGTGGGGTGACGACACACGCAGGGCTGGGCGTCATGGACCAGAAAGCATACCTGGATGTTTTTAGGCAGAATAGCGATACACAACACTATATCATATCATATTATATATCTGTATTTGCAAGGTAAGGTGGAGAGAGGGAGGAAGGCTAATCAAAGCATTAAAAAAAATCAGCGTCCCAGTAGCTGTCAAGGCAGTCAACTGCATCAGTGTATTTCAGCCGTAATAATAAAGATTTCTTATCATTCACAAATACTGGAAAGAGGACATGAGGGGTATTAAGTGCATTACCCCATTCATACAAAAGTTATCAAAAAATAAAACCCCGATTGGCCCACTTCCTGCCCAAGCGGAGTCGAAGGGTCTGGGGCCGTGATGTAACCCAGGCGATCAATGAAACCGACCTTTAGCTGAAAGGCAGAATGCCGCTGACTCCAACTCAATCAGGTTAGAACACAAGACGCTGCTCTCAGTTTCTGTGGTGGCTGGGAGCATTCCATTTTCAGATGGGGGGGGGGTGATTGTTCGACTAGGGGAGATGTCCTCATCCTAGGCAGGAGCACAGAATCTGGAGGGGGGGGCTATGGTAATCTCAGTCCCTCAGAGAAGAGCAGCATGAGGCCGACTGACCTCACACTTTGTGTGCCCCGTGTCAACACGTGCATGCCTGGTCTCATGTCTGCTTCTGCATGCCGAAGGCTCCTTCTACGCCTTCCAGAAGGCATGCGCCACCTGCTACTTAAATGCTGCGATTGGCTTTAATTATATATCTTTATTCTGCAAGAGCAGTTTTAAAGAATTTAGGGCACATTCTCAGTCATATTTAAACCTGCACAGCATTTCCCATTTCAGCTACAGTAGACACGAGACCACTTCTATTGTGGCTTCATGCTTGGCAGGCGTGGTGCCCTCTGACACACTATAATCTTACGCTCCCCCAGTGACACGGAGCACAACGGCAGGGCTCTACCACCAGTGACAACCCAACAGCCGCTCAAACCGAGACAGAAACGGAAATACCACACCTGTATAAACACATTCGCCGACCAGCCAAGCACAATGTTAAAAACAGACCTAACACTCCACAGTCAGGTATTGATGTCCATTTACACTCTATCTACAGGAAAGGGACATTCATCAAACTGTGAATGTAGAATTTTTCTTTCTTTGTCATTATTCACCATTGTGTAAGTGTTATTTACAGATCAGGGAGATCATGTTCATTACTGCACGTACTTTTAATGCATCATGCAAAACTTTCACCACATGCACAGCCATAAAACAAAACATAAAAAACACACAACAAACTCCTGCTTCATTCAGGCACTGACTGCTCTCCCATTTCATTTTACATAAACACACTGGTTTGTAATTATATCTTTGTGAGGACTCTCTATTCATTCCTATGAGGAACACTTGAATCCTGACATGGTGATCTTAACCCCCACCCAGCCCTGACCTTAACCATAAGTAACCAAACAAAATACTTTTGGCATTTTTACTTTTTTGATTTCATTCACAGATCTTTGTGGGGACCTGAAAAATGGTTCCCACAGTGCCAAAATAACAGGTTTTTATGACATTTGGTCCCCACACTGTAATATAAACCTAATCCTCACACACTCTCTCTCTCTCACTCTCTCTCACACACAGACCTGCATTCATATCTTTATGGGGACCATCCATTCATTGCTATGGGGAAAAACCCTAAGTCTAACAATGACAACCTTAACCCCTACGCAGACCTAATCTTTACTGTAAGTAACCAAACAAAGTCTTTTGATATTTTTGTTTGGAATCACAGATTTTTATAAAATTGAATTTCCCGTTGTGTGTTGAATGACAGTCATCGAAATAACAGGTTTTTATCACATTGTGCAGACATTTGGTGCCCACAATGTAATATATACATTATGACTGTGCGGTATGACGATGTGTATCGGATGACGAAATAAAAACATCTATCGTTTCATGTTTGTTTATTTCATGGTGTCGCAAAACACACTGTTTACATCAACATTTGTTCATCATTTGAATGACAGTTTGCAAGGTTACATGCCTCATGGGAAGTTTTTATACGGAAGTTTTTATTGGTCTTTATTATTTGTAACCCACAGAAGACAATCCACAAATATGTACTATGATACACAAATGTTTAACTATCGATAAATATGTATTTTTAAATTTGTGTTGTGTATAATCATATCCACAAAAATGCAGAGCGATTTGTACACTTGAAACATGTTTTGTACGTCTGTGCATCACTTTCTGTCTGTTTGTGAACCGTGTTACATTTGTGACTTCCCTCCTATTTATTTACAGATTTTTGTCCAGTTTGTACCGCAATGGAGCCCCTATGAGGTCTGGGTGGGAAAATATTTTTTTAAATAGTTTTACGTTCACTTGCAGTAGTTTTGCGATCCCAATATACGTGACGACATGGGTAAAACCTAAATAATACAGACATGCCCTGTAAAATGCGCTTTAAGAAGAAAACTATGGGGGACAATGTACACCATGTAACTTTAATATTATGTGTTTATATACGTAATTATTAATAATTAATAATCTATTCATCGCCAGTGACTTTAAGCTAGACAGCTGGGCTATTGAACGTGAAAGTGTACAGATACAAACAAGTACAGGTAATATTTCAGCGTTTCTGTGTGCACTTCACCTTCAATGGTGCAGATGTCTTGTTTACAGGAACTGATGGTGAAATTTGTATAAAAACACATATATCAAAGTTAGATGGTGTGCATTGTCCCCCATAATTTAATGCTTAAAGCATAATTAACTGGACATGTCTATCATTTAGGTTTATACTTATTAGTCCATTCTTTCTATCTTTTGTACTTTAGATGGATACAGTACAGCTTATTTTTAGTATAGAAAAGTATTGCGACATTAAACTGACACAGTACAGTTATTATTGGCTATGAACTGCAAAAGTATTGTAAGAGAACTCAAAACGATTTCAAAAAATATTTCCTCACCTAGACCTCTTAGGGGCTCCATATACTCAGGGGCGCTGTAAAGGGGGGGGTAAACGATGACGATTCTCAGGGCCCATGACTGAGAGGGGGCCCAGAGAAGCCCCCAATAAACTGTGTTGGGGGCCCTGTCAAGATTATTTTCATGGGGCCCAAAATCCTTAGCAGTGCCCCTGCATATACTGCAGCTGATCCGTAGGAAAAAAAAATCACAAATACATCACTTTCTACATATATTTATAATTTTGTGTTTTGTAAAATCATATGCACAAAACTAGAGCAATTCGTACACGTGAAAAGGATTTTGCACATTTGTGGATCATTTCCTGTCTATTTGTGGATCTCGTTACATTTGTGACCTCGCTTCTTTTTATTGCGGATTTTTGTCCAATTCCTACCGAATGTGATCTTTAGAAAAAAACATAAATATGAGGTGCTGTCGTGATATATATATCATTATCAGGATATGAGAGATTTCGGTCATATCGCTCAGCCCTACTACACATGACCACACACACTCACCCTTGACATATAATGTGTTGATCAGGGACAACACCACTAATAACAAGAATACCCCCCCGGCCCTTCCACGACCAGAAGGCAGGATGGCAGGTTGCTGACACTTAGCAGCCTAATTCAGCACATTTGCATTCACACCACAGCACCCCCAACCTGCTGCTCTGGCAGTCTTTCCCCCCAGTCCTTTGCTTTAATGAACAGTCGGAGTGATATTGCATTGAATCCTCTGTGGGGCTGTAATTTTCTTGTGCAACGTGGCTCCTTTGGCTGACTACAGAGGGATTGTGCTGTAATTTAACAGCTTAAATACACCCCCCCCCCCCCCCCCCCCCCGCTTTACCGACTCTGTTTCCCATCCCAGTTTAAGCACAATAGACTAAAGATGACAAAAATGAATCCATGACCCTATGGTTTCTGCACAAAGCCGACAATTCAAAGCCGATAGCTGGTCAATCGGCAGCTCACACTTACAGAGACCCGTGCGCTACACATACAGACCTGCATTGTCTCTTCTAACGTATTGACCTTAAAGACATGACATCCCTTTAAACTATGCAGACAGACACTAACATCGCCACTTAAATCCAGCCCACTAAAGCAGATGCATCTCGTTCACTGATGGTCTACAGAAATCCAAGAAAAATCAATAAGTACTTAAAAAATATTAGAGGGGCTTTCATAATTAATTACCCATTTCAGGTTATCAAAAGCATTCTGTGCAAGTTACGCCAAAAAACATGCATGAATTCACATGACATGCTGGGGTCAGAAGACTGGAGTGGGGGCTCCTTTTGGCCAAACTATTTAAAGTGTTTCCAGTTTGCATGCCCCCCCCCCCCCCTTCAGAATATGTCCCTCAGAAAGTCTCTACACAGACCTGCGGAAAGCAAACAGCCAGTCTAACCCTTTGCAAGTTTTCATGAAAATGCTGATATACAATATGCATTCACAGACAGAGTGGTATCTTGGGGGGAGGGGGGGCTGCCCTACTTACAGAATTGCAGACTGAAGCTCAGGACTGCCAACACTGCTGCCACCACCAGCAGCAGAACGAACCGGGTTCGGGCCAGCATGGTCCAGGCTGTGTGGTCCAGGTCGGTCAGCCATCCACTCCCTGCCCCGTGGGAGCTCCTGTGCCACACGCACCTGGACAAGAAACAGCGTCAGTCCTGTCCGACTGCGGTGGGTTTACTTGCTGATCCTACTGCAAAGCCATGGTCTCTTCCCGAGATACACAGACCTGCTACTGCAATCAGAAGGTAGCTACCTTTAGCCAGCAGGGTGTTGCTTGTAAAAACTATGGTCAGAATTCATCGCTAAGCTTCAATTAATTTTAATCCAGAGGAGTACAAAGCCACACTCAACTAGAGCTGCAAAAAAAACGATTATTTTGATAATCAATTAATCATGTGATCAGGCGAACAACTAATCGATTTTTTTGGGTCAAAACAGGGTTTAAAGAAAATGTTTTTAATTAAAAGCATTTGCATTTAATAGGTTTTTTTAAGTAACTGTATAGAGATTTTCTACATAAAGTGACAGAAACAAAGATCCACTGTCTCTGCCATGTTTAGCTTGCTAATTATTGTACTTCATAGCAAAGTGTACCGTGTTTTGACAGCATTTTCAAAAGCAATGCTAATCTTACGAATCTCTCAAAGCCACGCTATGCTGTATTATCGTAACACTACCTAAGCCTATACTTAAAAAATGGAACAGAAACCGCTGCGCTACATTCCCTATATTTGTTGCATTATAAACATCGTCCGTCTGCTCGTCTGGTGGAATATTATTGCTGCACGCGTGCACCGACTGATTCACGGACAAATGTAGTATGTACACGAGTCTGCATGCACAACTGGGTGTTGACCGCAACGGCACCTGGAAAAGTGTAGCATGAACTAGGGCTTAACACACCGATGTTAACATCGCTAGGCGGTGATGTCATTTTATGCAGCAAATGCAAAAATACAACTCGATGAAATTTGTCGTCAACTATTTTTTATTACCAGTTATCATCGCCATTACTGATTAGTTGTCGCAGTCCTGAACTCAAGAAAAAGACCACCTTGTGGTATGGGAATAACGGGGTTCGTAGACAGACAACCTACACCAGGCACTTTGCAAGGGGGTCCCCAAAGAGGGGGCAGATGCCCTGTGACACATGTCCAGGCCCGGCCTTTACTGACATTCACGGCGGGCTCTAGGGCTGGCACACCACCCGGCATTTCTGCAGCTTGTGATGAGTGACCGTTTCTCTTCACTAGCGAAAGTAATTAGCTGACACATCACTGCACAATGAAAAGTGTCCTCTGCATTTAGCCCATGTGGGGCACAGCAGCGGGCAGCTATCATTTAGTACCTGGGGGTGGTACCTTGCTCAGGGTACCTCGGTGGTACTTTGATGCTCGGGGATTCAAACCAGCAGTCTTTTGATTACAAGTGCATGTCCCTGACCATTAAGCCACCACTAATACAAACAGCAGAAAGGAACCTTTAAAAATACCCACATGGCAGTGATTACATTTGTTGACGTGGCGCTGTGTTGGCATTTTAGCCCAGATAGGAGTAACACAGACATAAAAATAACCACCTTCTGTGTCTTCATAGTATGGAATAACACAAAACATGTTAAACCTAATAAAAAAAAAAACAAAAGATCGTCCTCTGTGCTTT
This sequence comes from Brienomyrus brachyistius, assembly GCF_023856365.1. NCBI lineage: Eukaryota > Metazoa > Chordata > Actinopteri > Osteoglossiformes > Mormyridae > Brienomyrus > Brienomyrus brachyistius. The sequence continues at coordinate 45,370 of NW_026042541.1, read as the reverse complement.
CAGAAGTACATATTTTTGGTAGAATGAAGTCAACACATAACCAACTTATAAGGATTTCTCTTTTTTTCCCCCAGGTCCAAGTTCAAAAATGCCAACTCCTTCATCCATCCACCACGCAAACAAATACATAAGTAGTGTTAGAACAGAATGGTACTTAGGATCCACTATACAGTGGATCTGCTACTGTGACCTTTACATGGTTTTACTTGTCCACACAGGTTTGCTATTAAATGCAGCCACCAAACCAGCCTGCACACGTCCCACGCTGAGCTGGCCGTAAATGCAGGCTGTAGGTTAGAGATGTGAACTCGGAATAAGCAGTCAGCTTTTTATATGTATGTAACCGTCTCAACAGCCAATGTCTGCGCTGAGAAACAGAGTGGGAGTCAAGAGGCTGATTAGATGATGAGCGTCTGTTTACTCAAGCTAGCGGGTCTGACCCATGCTGCCCAGATCTCCCTGTGACTGTACATTGGCCAGGCTGACATGTATTCATGTCATGGCTGAATTCTTCGAGATCACCTATGTGTGGAGTCATCTGTTCCATTTCATTTCTGCCCATCTGGTCTCCATCCATCTTCTATAACCGCTTGTCCTATTCAGGGTCGCAGGAGGTCTGGAGTCTATCCTGGAGGCTATAGGCACAAGGCAGGGAACAACCCAGGATGGAGGGCCAGCCCATCGCAGGTCACACTCACACACCATTCACACACACATGCACTCTTACGGGCAATTCTGCAACCGCAATATACCTTAGCGTGTTTTTCACTGTGGTGGGGGGGACCGGAGTACCCAGAGGAAACCCCATGGCGACAGGGGGAGAACATGCAATGTCCGCACATACAGAGCCGGAGCAGAGACTCAAACAAGGAGTCAGATAACAGTAGTAAACCCATCCAACTCCATCAGAGAAAATGATCTTTCCAGGACACACAACCTTCAGTACCTTTTTAAAAATCTCTGGAGCTGTCATTGGTTTGATGTCCTTCAGCGTCCAGAGCCACACAGGACAGAATTTGGTAACAGAAGAGAGGAACATCTTTTGACTTAAATGTGATATTTATATGATTAGAAAGTGGCCTTTTATGCAGAGCAATCAGAAACAGCATTGATGCAGCAGCTGGATGGTGGCCGACCCCTACCTGGGACCTTCAAGGCATGACTCAGTGACTATAACACTATCCACTGCAGCAAACAAGCCTATTAAATGTTGTAGACCAAAAATCAAATACATATCAGCAGCTTCACTGCTGGCGTTGTTGATTACCGTCTTTTAAGCATGCTTAGGAGGGTCTCCAAAGCAGTGGCATGAAGCCAGGTCAGAGAAACGGTATGGGGAGTCACTCAACTGGGTAAATTAATTAATGAAATTCTGAGGTGCTTTATGGAAGACACTACACGCAGCTATGTGGGCGTCCAGCTGATGCAGCTCGTTCACATCATATTTCCTTTAACAGTGACAAAGAAGTGGGAGTTGCGGTGGCTGCATCGGATGTTTTGAAGCGGATCTCCGCCGTAAGCAGACATCGCATTGCAATTGAATCGCCTGGCGTTGCATAGTGGTGCGTTTCGGAAACACCCAAACGGGTCTAAAATGATTCAATCTTCCCCACATTGCATCCACACAGCGGAAATATTTTGGGTAAAACACGGACACACCCTTTCAGCCGATCATCTGTACCTACCTTACAATTCTTATCCCCTTCAAATAATTCACATTAGTCTCTTCTGCACGTCTAAAACGACCGGGTGGTGAAATAAATCCGTGCACCCATGTGGGAAAATGCCGGTAAAACAGCAAATGTCCACTGTTATAACTACCAGCTTCTCTGCTCTGACAACTGTGGCTTTGTGAATGAGACCAGCTCGGCGGCGACTTTCCTCCATAGCTGCTCGGAGCCTCGGGGATCGGTCCCTCTGGATGCGGCACCTCTCTGCCTGCTGTGCCTGCATTACAACCAAACCCAGCCCTGTGCCGTCTACCATTGCGATAACGCGGACGCCCCCGCTTTCCTGCACATCAGAATAAAGCTAGCAGCCTAACATCACCGTCTACCGGAGACAGCGCGACGCCATCCGAGCTGTGGGCATTCCCACCGACGGTGGCTGCATAAAACTGCGCCCGCTACACTTGTGTCGAAATGATTATTTGCAGGAAAAACTACACGTATGAAGCTCACCCAGTCCGGTGGAGGCGCGCACCTAAAGTACCGGCGACATGGGAGCCTCGATCCGCCGGCCGCTTGCGATACCTTCTTCGAATAAGTGACTGAATGTAGATTTCTTTCCCCCACTCACTCTCACTCTCTCTCTCTCTTTCTCTCTGCCGGCATTACGATAAGCAGACCTTGATGTTCATGAAAGCTCTGCATGTGCACCCGGCAGCCAGTCGCGCCACCTTGCGGATGACTAGTGTAACGACAGCCAGCCACTTCCAGCATCTTGCGGAAGGGAACAGTTTGCTGGTATTATTCGATAAACTCTGACAATATGTGTAATACAGAAATATCATGTGATTTAAGATCTATCAGAAATAATACCTGGTTCGTCAGAGATATGAGCTCGGGTAAGTGATATTTTGGAAGTGTCATCTGCGGTAAGATGAAAGACGTATATCCTTCGCAGCACAAGGCAGTAAATCGCAAATTGTCTCATGGCTATCAGAAGAAATACGAGTTTATGCAGAGCAGCTAGATGTAATGACGCTTTCGCAACTTTATTACGGAAAATCAAGCTGTGGGGAGTCGCGACAATGAGACCAGGCTGAAAAATCATGAAAAACAACCAATGCTGCCACAGTGTGGCCCAGACGCGCCTTACACGCCACCTTAGTCTTTACACGTAATCGTAACTTTTTTAGAGTGAACAAAATGGAAATCCAAGACTGCACATGATACAGACTGGGCGGAGTGACAGTACTGGGCAGACCGTTGTGTTTACCTCTACATTTCAGTAGTTTGAACAATAAAATCAATAACAGAGCATCCCATGGCCCTGCACTGTGCAAGTTGGAATAGAAAATGAATGTATGGAATAGCAGAGCATCGCTACACATGCATTGGTCAGCTGTGGTTATTTTCTGTAACCTAGAAATCCCCTTTCCTCTGCAAGACTCTGTTTAAACACATGCAAATGTCACAATGACTCATCACTGTGGACTCTAACCTAAAATACTAAACAGATCCATCTGACATGAGCCTGGCCAAAAAGCACTGAAGTGAAATATTAATTTTAGCAAAATGTTTCACATACTTAGATTCTGGAGCCCAAAAGCAAAATGTAACATCCTCTGACGCGATGGAAGCACACAGAAATACACCAACAAAAATAACAGTAGCAGTAATTTTAGGGTGTTGAAACAGAGACAGTTGGGCGTAACCTCAGACAAAGTTAGGGAGTGAATGCCCTTTAATAAAGAAAGCAAACCTTGATTGAGGAACCTGGGATCAGCAGAAGCCTTCCTTTGATCAGCTGGCTGCAGACTTATCCCAAAACAGAACAGTGTCACACCGCTGGTTTCCTGGGCAGACCAGCTTATCCACTTATCCAGGTGGCTAAAATTAATGACTTTTTGGGAGATACAGGCTTTTCACTGTCACATGGGACAGCACCCACTGCCTGTTCATCCATCCATCCATTTTCCAAACCGCTTATCCTACTGGGTCGCGGGGGGGTTCGGAGCCTGTCCCGGAAGCAATGGGCACGAGGCAGGGAACAACCCAGGATGGGGAGCCAGCCCATCGCAGACTGCCTGTTCATTTCTTGTGTTTCTCTAACTCTCTGATCCACCCTAAGGTTCATCTTCAAAGGGATCTACAGTAGGTGAACTGGAGAAGAACATATTATTGAAAAATCTAAGGTAAAGGGGAGGAAGTGGGGGCTGCCTTTATGCTGGGCTCATGCTATAGCTGTTGAGGCCAGTTGATAGTTACAAAATAGAAGCAAACAGTAGGATTGAATATGAGGCCTTTCTCAGCATGCCTTCCTACTGGCCACGTCCTCCTACTGGCCACATCCTCCTACTGACCACATCCTCCTACTGGCCATAGCCTCCTACTGGCCACGTCCTCCTACTGGCCACGTCCTCCTTCTGACCACATCCTCCTACTGGCCACGTCCTCCTACTGACCACATCCTCCTACTGGCCATACCCTCCTACTGGCCATACCCTCCTACTGGCCACGTCCTCCTACTGGCCATACCCTCCTACTGGCCATGCCCTCCTACTGGCCACGTCCTCCTACTGGCCACGTCCTCCTACTGGCCATGCTCTCCCATTGGGCATGCCGTCCTACTGGTCACGTCCTCCTACTGGCCACGTCCTCCTACTGGCCACGTCCTCCTACTGGCCATGCTCTCCCATTGGGCATGCCCTCCTACTGGCCACGTCCTCCTACTGGCCATGCCCTCCTACTGGCCACGTCCTCCTACTGGCCACGTCCTCCTACTGGCCATGCTCTCCCATTGGGCATGCCCTCCTACTGGCCACGTCCTCCTACTGGCCATGCCCTCCTACTGGCCACGTCCTCCTACTGGCCATACCCTCCTACTGGCCACGTCCTCCTACTGGCCATGCTCTCTCATTGGGCATGCCGTCCTACTGGCCACGTCCTCCTACAGGCCATATCCTCCTACTGGCCATACCCTCCTACTGGCCACGTCGTCCTACTGGACATACCCTCCTACTGGCCACGTCCTCCTACTGGCCACGTCCTCTTACTGGCCATACCCTCCTACTGGCCACGTCCTCCTACTGGCCATACCCTCCTACTGGCCACGTCCTCCTACTGGCCATATCCTCCTACTGGCCATGCCCTCCTACTGGCCACGTCTTCCTACTGGCCACGTCCTCCTACAGGCCATATCCTCCTACTGGCCACGTCCTCCTACTGGCCATGCTCTCCCATTGGGCATGTCGTCCTACTGGCCACGTCCTCCTACAGGCCATATCCTCCTACTGGTCATGCCCTCCCACTGGACACACCCTCCTACTGGCCACGTCCACCTACTGGCCACGTCCTCCTACTGGCCATGCCCTTCCACTGGTCATGCCCTCCCACTGGACACACCCTCCTACTGGCCATGTTTTCCCATTGGGCACACCCTCCTACTGGCCATGCCCTACCATTGGACACACCCTCCCACTGGACACACCCTTCTCCTGGCCATGTCTTCCTACTGGGTATGCCCTCCTACTGGCCTTGTCTTCCCATTGGGCACACCCTTCTACTGGCCACCCTCCCACTGGACATTCCCTCCTACTGGCTACCCTGTCACTGAGCATGCCTTCCCACTTGCCATGTCCTCCCACTGGCCATGCCCTCCTACAGGCTATACCCTTATACTGCCCTTGCTCTGCCTTCTGTCAAGGCCCTGCCGTTTTTTGACCTGGCGTCCCAAAGTCTGCAAATAAAATGGCACCGGAAACTGGAGCTCACTTGCCCCTTAATTTACAGTGGCATTGCTGATTTTAATGAGGATATCACTGTGTGTGGGGGTCTCATGTCTGCTGCACCCACTCTGGCCATGTCCATATGAGCTGCACACACACACTCTTTAGAATTAGAATTTGGTGATCAGTGGTCATTGTTGACACACCACAGCACACAACAACGAATTGTGTCCTATGCCTATATGTGACATCGTGACATAGCAGAGGGCAGCTAATTCAGCACTTGGGGAGCAGCGCTTGGGGGCGGTGCCTTGCTCAGGGTACCTGAGTGGTGCCTTGTTGGTCAGGGATTCAAACCAGCAATCTTTCAATTACAAGTGCGCTTCCCTAACTATTAAGTCCTCCATCCCCTTAAAGCTAAATGCACACTTATGTCCCCCAGCACACTATTCCAAAGTATCTTTGTGTAACACACTAATCTGTTGGGCTGAATCAACAGAATTGCACCCAGGAGTACCAGCATGCACACGGAAGAGATAAAATGACTTGCATCCCCTGATGGACTAGCGGTTAGACACCAACACAGATGACAGCACATGGAAGTCTCCAGAAGTGCCCCTGACGAAGCTGACCAGACCCTGGCCCTTTGCTAGATGAGCCCAACTGTTTGAAGCAGGTCTCTGATTGTCGATGATTCAATAATGCATTGAAATGCTTCTTAGGGTAGCTTTCCATGCCGTGGCCGCTACGGACCACCCATCCCTGCCCCTCTATAACATTTGGAAGTATGTCTGTCATATGAACTGGGTGCAAAACGTGCCTTTCATTAGAAGCTATTTCCAAGCCCTGCAGGACGAGAGTCATGGGACCTGGGCAAGAATCTGCAGCATGTGCGAGCATCATGAGATGCTCGTTAGCTCGTTTCCATCTGTCTTGCTCTTGTGCTGTGGAAAATGATTCTTTTTCTGTGTTTTTTTTTTGTGTGAAAGGTTTGCCTACACGAGATTCCCAAGAGCGGCTGTAACTTACCAGAGTTGGCCAGTCTGCGGAATTTTTCATAAAACTTGCAAAGAGAGATCAGCTTTTTTTTTTTTTTTTTTTTTTTTAAACGGAATGAAATATTACGAAAAGGCCGCTTGCTGTTAATCTGAGGTTTTCGCTTACCATCGGTGTGTGAAATACTCCACAAACCAAATTCATACTTGTACACATATGTTTTGCTGAAGGTTCGTCTAATTTATGTCAGTATTTATGGCTCCCAGATGAATATCAAAGTTAGGAAAAAAAGTCTTTCGGAAGAGTAGTATCTGGAGCTTCAACACCTCCAGAGGAAGCTATCAGCTAGCCAAGATTCCCGTTAACTTTGGAAAATTCAGACACCAAGGAACTAAAGATGGGCGCAATTTTTCACTCTTCATTTGATGTCATGTGGTCAGTGGTCAGAATTCAGTCTTCACACAAGTATTTTGGGATTGCATGAAGTCATGGAGTTTGGGCCACCTATGAATGCTGTCACTCTCACTGAAGGGTCCAGAGTTGCCTCACCGTGTCAGTAACTGCTAAAGCCATAACCTCGCGGTGGACGGGGTTTAATGACACCGGAGATATTAATGGCTGTGGACACAAAGGCCCAGCAGATTGAACCATGAAGCACGGTGAGCCGGGCAACTCGGTAGGCGAAGACGCGGGAATTCTCTCACACAGATCTCCAGCGGGAATGAGATGGTACATCTGTAACCTCTCTAAGACCCAGGAGATGATCATGGGCTTCCTGAAGAAGCAGCAGAGGAAGTACACACCTCTCGAGATTTCCAGGACTCCAGTGGAGAGGGTCAGCAGCTACAGGTACCTCGGAGTACACATCTCTGAGGACCTGACATGGACTAGCCACAGGTCCACCCTCGTGCAGAAAGCTGAACAGTGACTGTATCACCTGAGGCAGCTGAGGAAATTGAAAATCTCCTCTGCATCGCAAAAAAACCTACAGCATTGCTATGGGATCTGTGCTTTCTGGGAGTATCACTGCATAGTATGGCACTGCAGCCCCGAGGACCACAGAGCACAAGGTCTCATTGCACAATGTGCAGCCATCTTGGGCTGGGGACAGAAACATGGCTGAGATTTTGAACTCTTTACAGGCCTGCCATTGCTATGGAGGAAGTAAGTGATGGAGGAGCCCATGCAAGCCTGGAAAGACTGATCTGAATGACAATAGTAATGTGAGGTCTGCAAATGGCAGGTGTGGTACTGTTCTAGCTGAAAGGGGCACATTGTTTTTCATGTCCTGCTTTTATTGACAATGCACACAAAGTCAGTGTCCAACGTTTGTTTTTCTAAATACTTCCTTTGTTGTTGCTGTGTCTGTACTTTCTGTGGTTGCTATTGATTTCCCTTTGAATCACTAAAATTAAAGTGTGAAATATTTTTTGGCTGCTTTTCTTGAAAACAATGCATGCGTTTATAGCATAATAGCTAATGTTAAACTAAGCATTAAATCCCTGTAATTCTTATGATCTTCATATACAGATGGATAAAATTCAAGGGATTAAGGAACTCAAAGCTTCAGTCTCCCTTACAATAATCGTTTTATTCCCTGGACAATCTGATGCCCCAGGAGTGTCAGCCGATGCTGATTAGAGCACACAGCACAGAAAGACCCTGGACACACACACATGTCAACGAGCGTTACACGCTGACGAGTGGTACACACCGACGAGCGGTACACGCCCACGAGCGGTACACGCCCACGAGCGGTACATGTCGACGAGCGTTACACGCCGACGAGCGGTACATGCCGACGAGCGGTACACACCGACGAGCGGTACACACCGACGAGCGGTACACGTCGACGAGCGGTACACACCGACGAGCGGTACACGTCGACGAGCGGTACATGCCGACGAGCGGTACATGTCGATGAGCGGTACACACCCACGAGCGGTACACGTCGACAAGCGGTACACGCCAATGAGCGGTACACGGAGTGCATACTTGCATGAGCCACTGCTCCAGCAAAATGTCCATGTATGCTCAGGTGTGCTGATATGCGTGTGTGTGTGAGTGTAGAGTTCATTTTATATGCTAAAAATACACCATTGCTGTCAGACCTGCTTGTATTTACTGATGGCTGATGTTTCACCAGAGCTACATCTGTTTATTTATTTTAGAGAAACCATATCGGTGTCATCAAACAGATCTCCTCTCGAAATGTAACGCACAATATTTGCTTTCAAAGTTCAAAATAGCTCTTTTTTTTCTTTTTTAAGTGAGCCCTGTATTTAGCATGGACAATGTGTGCTTGGCACCTGGTGAATATGCACATGAACATGACCGATCTAACAAAGGGCGACTGAGACCAGCAGATCGAGGAAACGTAGTCAAAGGCTGCGACGCAGAGCGTTTAAGGAATGCCAGTGGTGAGAAGGAAATTCACGCAGCTGCTGATAAATTTAACGTCAAAGTGACACCATCCCACGCTTCCGCTAAGGCAGGGCTCTTCAAATCTGACCCTCGATTCCAAATCCAGGCCTTGTTTTTAGTTCTTAAAAAAGCTGTCAATTTAATAATTACTGATTCTGATTGGTCAGAGGCTTCACACCTGGCTCACAGGTAAAGGAAGGCTGGAAAATCAGCAGTGCTCGGCCCTCGAGGACCGTGATTTGAGTAGACTTCTCTAAGGGATCTCCAGCTGGTCGATGTGTGCAGGCAAGTTGGTGTTCTGGCGGTTAGAGGACTGGAACCTGGGCCAAAATTATGCAAGCTCATTCCCTGGAAAAGTCTGCTAATCTATTCTTAAGCACTGTACTCGCTTAACCTGAATTGTTCCACTAAGATGGTCGGCTGACAAGCTACTTAACGTAGTACGGGCTGCATGAAATAGCCTAATAAGCAGAAAGTAATACAACAATTGTCCTGCAATCGGTTCATGCCACACAGGCCTCTGCAAGGAGAAGGCGGAGACTCTCCCTCTCAGCGAGAACCTCCTTTCCAGGAGAGCCAGCCCCATGCTCTCCTTATATTGGAGGCACAAGCTCTCGTGCTTTTGATTGGAGGCATAAGCCGCACTGTTCCTCCTGCCAGACTGTTAACATGCTAACTGCATTATCAGCATGTTGAATGCGGATCTTCACACTTAACCTCGGAATGCGACTACACCTAACATTACCCTAGCCAGCAGCATCCAGGACATATTGCATAAGTATACTCACACGGATAGAATCATTGCCATAATTCCACTCCATCTTGCTCTATTCCAATCTCGTGACAGGTTCTGATTTATCAGGGTCAACAGAACATTTGAATGGCACTGTGTAAAAAGTTAAACATACAGAGATTACTAGGCTTGGGTGTGTGACATTGTTCCCGGGGAATGCGACTGTGACCCACAGAAATGAATACTCATTGTTGCGAGGAAAAAAACGACAGAGAACCGAAGGAATTTTCAGTCGCAGGAATGTCGATTATCCATTTAAATAGGATACAGAGTCAAAGATGCTAAAACTTTGAGTTCATTATGCAAATAGTCTGAACTGTGGTGCAAGTTTGCCCATTGACGCGGGATCTGCGTGAGATTGGCCACAAAAGACCGGCGTGTAGGGAAGTTGGGGTAATGACCTCCTGCTTCGTACAGTCGTACTGATCCATAATGCGATTAGGACTGGCTGCCCAGCTCACATGATCTCAAATTCATCTGATTGCAGGCCGAATTATAAAACCAGGACTGAGTGTGATCCATTCTGCTGCCGCACTGAGTAGATCGTACTCATTCCATGCAGCCACACTGACGGCCATCAAACACAACACCAAAAAGGCATCTCCCTCAAATGCTCTGCAAACGTGCCAGTTATCCAGGGAACATGCCAATGATTTCTACAGCCAGGTAAAATGGTACTTTACCTAGACAGAGGTTTGTGTGAATATAGAACCATCTTTTCTTCAGAAGCTCCTCAGTCATGCTCTGTTTAAAAAAAAAAAACATTTGCATGAGAAATATTTGGGCACTTACTCAGAGGCTGGTTTATACAATAGTAACACCAAAATTCTCTTGTGACAGGTCCCAAAGTAACTGAAACAGACACATATTGCACAATTTGTTATAAGGTACAAAGAGGGAGTAATGTCATATTTTCATTGGAGTTTGATAGCAGTTCATGATAAAAGAATCTCCCACGAAATCACATTGTCACTGTTTGTGACAAGCGTTCTTCCCATTTTCTGCATGTGTGATAAACATAGTGTAATACATCGATAAACCACAACTCCAAGACAATTCTATAATTCTAAAGTTCCACAACTGTTTATGTCATAGACTATGAACCTCTATGACCCCACTGTGAATGGATGCTTTTTTGGCAACAGAGCAGTCTGAGTGGTCTGCAAACAGGCTAACAAGACCATTTTTCAGGACAGGGTGTTATTTTGGAGCAGTGGATGCTGATGTGTGTTTACACAGCACCACAGAAGCTGTACCAACACCAAAAACACCTCAGTTACTCATAGAGCTTTCTCTGTCTTAGGTGATATGAAGCTTCTCCCATCCAACCAGCATACTATTTAAATGTTCATTTGACATAGAATGCACTGAACAGATCATGCCTGCGTCAAAAAGTAAAATGCTGAAAAAAATGAGGGGTTTTATTGTATATGAAGCTTATAAACCGCTGAATACAGAGCAGGCTTATAATACAGACATCACACCCCCCAGCACCTTCACGCACGTGGGTTTTATCCCAGACTACATTGCGGCCACTTGCCTCTCGGCTTCATTCACAGCTCGGTCACGTGATTGAGGCGGAGCCGGTGGTGACGTGAGTTGCCGTACGAGCCAATCGGAGTGTCTGCTCGGCCTCTCGTCATCGTAGCATAAACACTGCGAGCCGTCGTGAGCGGATACCGCTGACTGACTGGCGGGCTGAGGCACAGTGGTTCGGAGCCGTTGGGGGCATGACGAGGGGAAGCAGGCGTTTATGTTTCTGAGGACTGGCCGTTTCCTATTGCTGGGAGCTGAAGCCCAGTTTTAGTTAGTGTGGAGGCGGCGGTTCGTTGCACTGTGTACCGACCGGACCCACTCTTGAGGGCCGCTCGCTTCGCCCCGTCCGACCCTCGCGCCGCTCAGCTGCCGGACGATGATCCAGGATGAGTCAGAGAGACGCGCTGGTTCATCTCTTCGCCGGAGGGTGAGTACGGCGGACGGCCGCTCGGACTACGCTTCCCGCGGCGCGGTGTAAAGTGACACCGGCCCTTTTGGAGCAGCACCCCCCTCCGCCGTCTCCTCCATCTACGGCTGCACGTCCTTCACGGGGGGGGCGAGCGAGCTTGGCGGTCGTGCGGGGTTCTTGGCTCCCATTGCTCGCCTCAGTGCCCTGTGTGGTGCCCTCGTACGGCACACAAAGCCGGTGTCGGTCCTACGGCCTGGCCCGGCCCAGCTGTCGGAGCCGCGGAGTTTCCCGGGGGCACAGGCCGACACTTTTCACCGGCGTCGGTCACAGATGGGAGACTGATGACCTCCCTGGGACGGTGGGATGTTTGTATCCGACCAGTGTGCGTTTGATCGTCTGCTTCTTGCGTGAATAAGGCGGGACTCTGTGTTAAACGCATCAAGCTTATTTTGATACTCTCTCGTACAGTGCAACAGTAAGACTATTTAACAAACTGGTGCATGTCAGATATCAGACACTGTAACCCTGCTGGAAGAAAGCTGCTTGCAGTGTACTGGTGACTGGCTGTTTAAGAAGCGGCGTGACATGTTTAAAGGTCTGACACGATCCATCGCCACCCCCCTCCCCTCCCCTCCCCTCCCTCGACCCAGCTGCTGCTTTCCCAGAACTGGGGAGAAACCTGGCCAATCCGCCACACCTGATGAGTTCACGGGGCTCAGCCTGTTCGCCTGCTGTTGGAGGGGTGGTCGTGTTGTTGCGTTATCGCACAGTGTCGCACATCTCACTTGTCCATTTCTAGTTTTTGCTAGGGAGAAAGATATGAAGAAGCTGCCCCGTTATTGTAGCGTGGTACCATGAGCAGTTTGCCGGGCCGTTCTGGTGGCGGAGACCAGCTCATTAGCTGCGATGCTGCGGTTTGACCCAGTATATTGTACTGTTTGTGAGGGTAGGGCTGCTGCCTCAGGTGAGCTGCTTTATCATTGTTCCCACTGGTCGCTGTTTTTAACCCCCCAAGGTCACCCTTCGTGTGCTGTTCTTTATAGTGGCCGTCACTCAGTGAAATTTGGTCTGTGTCTAATATTAGAAGTAACGCACAGCAGGGCCCTGGTGTTCAAATGTGTCATGGGTCGGGTGTGAGTGAGCCCACAGGAGAATCGGGTGCCTCATCAGTTTCTATGCCGACACTAATCATCTTGATATGTGGCTCTCCATTTTGGCGAATTGGTCGGCTTAGAGAATTTCTCATTCGTATGTGAATCCATAGGGGATCGGTGTAACGGCGTCTGTCCTGGGAGCCTTCGGAGGGGTGTCACTGTACGGCAACATGTTCCCCCCAGTGCCAAATATCACCTCTGTATGATTCGGTGTATTGCAGGGGTGTGTGTGAGAGAGTGAGTGAGTGGCTTGTGCTCTCTGTTTGACAACCTCCTCCCCTGCCCCCCTCCAAATTCCCATTTCTGTATCTAGGTGCGGGGGCACTGTGGGCGCCATCCTGACATGCCCACTGGAGGTGGTGAAGACACGGCTGCAGTCCTCATCTGTCAGGCTCTACATCCCAGAGGTGCATCTGAACACGGTGAATGGTGCGAGTGTGGCCCGGGTATCTCCAGGGCCTCTGCACTGCCTCAAGTAAGCGAGCCGTACCTGGCGCTTGGCCCCTGTCACGTATGTTACCTGTGTTGCATACTGCAGAGTGTTTTACCTACCCCTGGCTTCTTCACTTACACTTGCAAGGTATGCTGGGATAGGAAATCACACCCCAAGGTCTCCTGAGTTTGTATGTAAATATGCAAAGTGCTGTTTCCAAAGTTTGCTGGAAATCAAACGCCATGATTTTTTTTGGTCTGTCTTCCGTGTTCCTTTGTACTCAGTTTGTTAAAGAGTGTTAAATAAATCGAAATCAGATCTTTAAGGGTCAGCTCTCATTAAGGAACTGCAAGGATATCACATGATATCCCACTGAATTTCAGGAACCTAGTTCCTGGTTCTGAGTTCCTGAGCTGTCTTAAGCGGAATCTGTTGTAATTCTTGGACACTTATGTGTTGCTTTCCCACCACACAACAGTAACTGTGAATTCTATGCTAGATAATTATGGGAGATGCAAAAAGCCTGCAAATTGACTTGACACACACAACTACACCCCCACCTCAAAATAGTTGAAGATGGACCAAGTCATTTTGGTATTCGTTAGTTACTGTGGGGGTTGATCCAAAAAACTCTGGAACACAGACTTTTATTTATACGACCTGCGACATGTTTATAATTCCTTATTAAATCTGACCAGCAGGATTGAAATGTTGCTGCGCAAAACTGGATGTTCCACTGTATCCATTTCTTGCATTTTTTATAGAAACAGAAGTCTAACATAGCAATGCTGGACAGTGTCTGAAAGCCACTCTTTGACAGAAAAAGGCCCGTTTTGCAGCATGTGTGGCCCGTCTTGGCAGGAACGGCTTGGAACCCAACCCTGCCCTGTCTAAAAGAATAGCTGCTAGTTTAGACTTGCTGGCTGTTGCGTGTTGCTATAACCACAATCTGCACCTCCCTCCCCACAGGTTAATACTGGAAAAGGAAGGACCTCGTTCCCTCTTCAGGGGACTCGGGCCTAACCTGGTGGGCGTGGCACCATCCAGGTACTAAGTATCTCCGTTGCCGTTTTACTGACATGTCACAGGAGTGCATGAGTGCCTTAGCTGTTGTAAAACTCATACCCCTGCTGCTGAGTGTGTGACAGAGCCCATAACAAGATCTTTGTGCTATGACATTTACCGTACTGATTGCATTGCTCATTTTGGCTGCAGTCGTCACTAGGTGAGAGGGACATGAATTTGCCTGCTGGCACTGGTAACTGGGGCAACAGGTGGTGGTTCAGACCATGGGCTTATAGCCCACGTGTTTCTGGGTCCAGTTGCTGGGAGGCCCATGCTGTAATACCCTTGAAAAAGGTCATTAACCTAGATCGTTCTCTTGAGAAACGTTATTGATCCCCGGGGGAAATTCTCTTCGATATTCAGCTGTATGAATGGGTAAAAACTGTGACTTCGGGTGAGTTAAAAAACAAAAAAAAGACCATCAGCTGATCATCATCCTACACCGGTTATAATTCAGAAATTTAGCTGCTCTTCCAAAGAAACTGGGACAAGTTGTCGTTGACTTTGAGGCTCAGGCAGGGATCCATGACCGATTAGAAAATACATCGCAGTATATATTTATCCCCACCCCCCGCGGAGGTGGCGCCTGCTGTCGGCATGCAGAGCCTTCGCTAGGATGCTTTTGCACAGATCCTGCTCTCACATGAGCTGAGACACTGGGCTTTTACACTGCCTGTGAGCTTTCTGTCAGGAGGGAGTCTGTGTGGCTGATTGGCCTCGTAACGGGTCGTGTCCCGCCTAGCGTTCGTGGCACTTGTCAAGTAATATGCCTGTCAGTGTGCCCTGCATTTCAGTCATTCGACAGTGTGGGGACTGCAGCAAAGCTCAGTTCTCGTGACCAGACTGGGTCATCCTATACTTCTGCCGCCTGAGCCTGTACCCCGCCAGTCCGCCTCTGGTAGTCGTGGCAGCCCGGCGCCTTCGGCTTGGGGCCGTCCTGTGTGGCTTTCACGCTCTGTGCATGAGCCTGTTTAGTGATTCCTCCTGCATGTAGGTCAGGCAGCTGCCTGCTGTTTCATCCATCCGTCTTGTCCAACTTCCACTCTGACTGATTAAATAAAGGAATGACGCGAGAGGCCCGTTTTATGCCTGAAAAGTACCAGTGTCGCAACACTGCCTGTTACCTAACCCTGCTTTGGCCAGGGGAGAAGGTTGTCAGGAAATCAGCGTCATTTGAAGTGGTAAGTCAATGAGAGCAGATGGGTGCTTGTGAAGGTCCTTTTCCTGCATGTGGGGGGGGGGGGGATGTGGAGCAGCCGCCATCAAGATAAATGGCGGCTAATGCTAAGTGTGTGTGGAGAGCTTTGTTGATCCTCTGGCGGAGGGAGATGGGTAATACCACCTTGCGCAATGTCATTTTCAAACCACCTGTGTGCTCAGGGTAGCTCCCCTCATGCAAACGGACGGCGGGTCACGTCCGGCTGCTGTTATCCAGCTATGATGGGGCTTTTAGCGCGGATGCGAGCCGCAATCGGCCGTGATGGGAGTTCTGCCCGCGTGAGGTGGGGTGCTGGCTTCGCTGAAAAATGTGCTTCCAGCACATGTGCTTTATTTTCTCCTGTCCCTGCGATAGTGCAGCCCGCCCTAACCTGCCTGTCTAATTTAGTATTTACATAGGCTCAGGCTAAATGCTTCAAGGCCGGGAGATGTGGCACAGTATTAATCCAGTCAGTAACCCAATGGCAGCCCTCCAGCCCAACTTCAGGTTTGTTATTTTGGTGCAAACAGCAAGTCCTTGTTCGGGGGGAGGCACTACACATCTGCGAGCATGTGTATTATTTTTCCTACTTGTGCACATGAGTCTCAATTCTATTCTCTCTCTCCCCCCCCCCCCCCCCCCCCCCAACCTGCAGAGCAATATACTTTGCTGCATACTCGGGTGCGAAGGAGAGGCTGAATGGCATACTTGAACCCGACTCCACACAAGTTCACATGTTGTCAGCGGGTTTGGCAGGTAAGAACCGCTCCATTTGACCAGTTAGGCATACCTCAACAGATCTTGTGGGGAGGGGGTGATGATGATGTCATGCAAGTGTAACCTGTTCAGGTTTACTACTGACGTAGCTGGTTAGTCTGAAGCGAACAACCTTTAAACAAACCTCTGTATTACTGTGCTGTACTGCCCTTTGGTTAGTATTTGGTTACTTGTCTTTCCTCTATAGCCTTTATGAATACGGCACCTGAAAGTTTGTAATGGCTACGTTTCTGTTCCCACTTGAATCCCTTCTCTGTGCTTTCAAGACATTGTCCCGATTTTGAATGAGAACGCAGTTTGGGAGGTTTTGCTTCGGAATCTGTGGGATTTTCAGGAAACAAGCAGAAAATTCAGGAATCACTGCACGCCCTCCTGGCGGTGCTGAACGATTCTGAAAAACCTGTCTGTTAGGTGGAGCTTCAGCCAGTCTGGTGCAGAATCGCACATGTGAGCATGCCGCCCCCCCCCCCTTTAATTGGGCATCCTGTTAAACTCGTCTGGCCGCTGTAACCCCAGGTCTGTTGACTCCACCTGCCAGCAGCAGAGGAGCCCTGCAGTTTGAATTGGATCCGGCCTCCTGGCACCTTATCTGTCCCCATGACGACCCATTACCTGCGCCGTGTTGTCGTGCGCGATAGACAGAACATAACACGATCTTATCCTGACTAAAGTGGGAAATGTCCGCTGGTTACTTGCCACTGTTTAATGGTCATATGCATTATACTGTGTAAGATGTACACCTGTTACCATTGTATAGAGATTTTTGGTAGTGCTGTAAATATCTATGTTTTAGACTGATGGTCAGTGTACTTTGACTTCCCTCTGTAGTATGTGTTTTAATTATGTAGCTTCTGTATGGTTAATTTCTGTATGGTTAATCTTGGACCATGCTGCTTTTCTGAGAGGGGTGGGGTTGGGGGTTAGGAGAACAGGGGATGGGAGGAGAAAAGCCTCTGTGAGTTTCCAGCTCTCTGGTTTACATGGTGATTTTGCTACTGGGGATCAAGTATTTAGAGGCTGAAGGTGCAGGTGCTGTGACTGGTAGCTTGTGGTAACCCTGCCCTCTTATGATGCACAGTTTGGACACTTTCCCCCATATGCCCTACCTAGCATTTTAGCCTTGTAATTCTCTATTGAGAAATGCTAACCTTTCAGAAATGAGTGTTTCTGTCTCAAGCAGGTTTGAACACTTCTGTTCTCTTGATCTTTAGAGTCTCTTATCCCTGGAGACCTAGACGGTGTTATGGTTACATGTAGATCCTGCTCCAGACCGACATGCCTGGAAGACCACTTTGTGAAGGGTTATCAAAGGGTATCGAGCAGAGATCAGGTTTGCTTACGTAGCTCCTGCTCTTGCCGGATGTGGGACAACCCGTTTCCCAAACAAATCCGCAAACGAGCTCTGTGTTTTGGTCGGCTGTATTTCGGGCCTTTCTGCGCCTGCAGACCATCTTCAGTCCATCATGGCTGCAGGGTTAGGGCCTGTGAGCTCTGCGATGGCCTGTGGTGAAGTAGCTTCTGCTTCTGAGGGAAATCCTCTACTTCTGTGTATGAGGAAGGGTGCAGGGAAAAGACGAGTAGCTCATGTTCAAGATGCATGTCGAATGATGTTTTTTCCTAAGGGGTTGTGGGGGGCAGGGGTGTGTGGCTTTATCCAGGGTCCGTTTAAGGTCTACAGGGCTGGCGTGATTGACATGCATGGTCCTAGTTCCACATGTGCTGTGAGAACTTGCAGAATACACATGGAATTCAGTGTCTGCTGCCTGTCCCGAGGCAGACTGATAAGGTTAGCATTTATATATCTTACCACCCTGTGCCTTGTGAATACATTTAATAGTAAATTTATGCACAACTGTTTTTATTATTTTTTTTTTTTACATTTTTTTTAACATCCTGGACAATTAGAATCTATTGGTGCTCTTCCACTTCCACCAGGAACCAAACTTTACCCGGCCCGTACCACAAACTGACAGTTTTCCATTGCAAAGGGTGCACGCCGTACCTGTGCTGAGATGGTTCTGCTTACTAGCAGGGCCGAAAGTGTGACCAGACCGAGCTGGTTGCGTCAACAGCATCTGATTGATTGACAGCACAGAGATACCAGTGACCTGTGTCTATAAGCAAGGACTATCTGAAGGAAAAAAACGGCACAGTCTATATCTTATTCGTTATTAGTAGTATTGCACTTTGCAATGTAATAATGCATTCCAGATAAGTCAGAACTTGCAGATCTCCAACCTCCTACTTAAAACCTACTATAGGACAGCTGAACAGCATGGATTTGTAATGCAAATTTGCACAAATGAATGCTTATTCGGCCAGCCTTTGATGCTAACATAACGCAGTGATTCTCACGAATGTGCTAGCGGAAAGGAGCGCACAGTAACAAACAAAGGAAAAATTCCACATAGCGTACCATGCTGTGTGCCGTGTGGACGGTGTTTGTGCGTCTCTCTCTCCGCATCCAATAAGGCCTTTACTTAGCTGGTCGTACTGCAGCGGAATACCGAGGCGAGCTGGAACCGGGCTGTCTTCGCGGTACGAGTCGGGTACGGGTCGGTTCCTGTATGCCAGTGGAAAAGTGCCATACATGTTCCCCCCCCCCCCCAATACTAAATCTCATGTAAATTTGGGAGTGGGGTGTGCATGTAGGGACTAAGCGGATGACCTGCAGCTGCACATGTGCACCACATGGGAGTGTATGCGAGCTAAGCAGTGTGCGAAGGTGCTCTGCTTTGCTCACTGTGGTACAGAAAAGCCTGTGTCTATTTTAGGCTCTTACTGTAGCTTTGAGCAGCGTGACGGGTGAGATGCTGCCAGCTCAGGGCTCATACCTGCAGCTTTCTCTCTGCAGCTGTAAGGAGAGGCTTGGCCCTCGTGAGTACATGCAAGCCTTTTCTACTGCTCTTACTGTTACTGCTGTTAATATTACTGTCATTATTGGTATCTTGTTTTTAATCCATCCTCAGCCCACACCTTAGGGTCCTGTCATCTCCTGTCACTACTTTAATCCCATTTGTTGGGAATTTTGAGGCCTCTGAAAGCCATTAAGTGCAGATTACCCCTTAGAACCAAGTAATTCCCCACACACTCTTAACAAGATGATACTGGAGTTTTAATATGGAGAGACAGCATTCTGTATTGATGGCCACACAGAAACACACACACTGTAATCCCACCTGCACACTGGCCCTACACTGATCTCTCACATTCTACAGACTGATGTCACATGAGTGCATTTTTACACACCCTTTATCCTCTGCTGTGGCCACATGATCATGTGAATGCTTTGCACGTGCAATGAGCATGATTGTATGAAATTATACATACACAGTAGTTTGCCCCAGCTGGTGTCATCTGTGTTGTAAACACATTCGCCCACCTTATGCAACACCTGAGCTTTGCACACACGTACAATCACATGATGATGTGTTAAGTTATCCCGGCTCTCCCAGTTTATCTGCATGTTTGGTTTTTGTGTCGTCCTGTAATTAGTCTGACAGCCTGTAAGATGTTCTTGCCAGTCGTACTTTGTTCCGTCCATATTCTATAGACACCCGTGTCAAACCATTTCTTGCAGTAGGTGTTTCACTAGGATGGACAATGGTGCTGGAATTTATAGCCCAAAGAGATCCAGTTTCTACCAGTTAGGGGAGCCACCACCAGAAAGCATAGTAGTAAAATCTTGCTGAGCTGGATGCTTAAGCAGTCCTGCTGAGATGAGCACCGGCAAGGCGAGTCGGTCCCGTATAGAGTCAGGACGCCACTGTCCTTCATGTCTTTGCAGAATTGCAATGATTCACAGCAGGATAGTTTACATTCTTCCTGCTGTATCCTGGTGCTGCAGCTTTTAATTCATTACACCGTTAGCCTGTGTCGCATTCCTGTCTGAAATGTCGTATCCCAAACCCTATTTTTGTTAAATAGCTTCTCAGAAGCATAGTACCCAAACATCCAGCATTGTCACAAACACAGCTTGAATGACGGAGCGCCTCCTAGTGTTTATTAGTGTGGTGTTACGAATGGTGGACTATCCATCCAAATCGGCCCCTTTCTTTTCCCAGGTTTCACCGCCATCACAGCCACCAATCCCATCTGGCTTATCAAAACCCGTCTGCAGCTGGATGCCAGGTAAGGCAGGTTGCACATACCGTTGTCTTTGATCCCTAGAAGTTGTGTGCTGAGGCTGGCTAGGCTAACTTAGCTTCAGGAGAGGGCCACCTTTAAGGCAAGTGTGCATTTCCTTTTAAATAAAGGGTCATCCTGGAAACCTGGCCCCTTTTTAGCCTGTTGGTCTAAGTGGAATTGCCTTTTCATCTCTTTTGTCATCACTCCCAGGAACCGGGGGGAGCGGCGCATGAGCGCGCTGGACTGCATCCGCCGGGTGTATCGCGCCGACGGCTTGCGCGGCTTCTACCGCGGCATGTCCGCCTCGTACGCTGGCATCTCCGAGACGGTCGTCCATTTCGTCATCTACGAGAGCATCAAGAGGAGGCTCCTCGAGGCTAAGGCCACCTCCAACATGGACGACGAGGATGAGTCCGTGAAAGACGCCTCGGACTTTTTGGGACTGATGCTGGCCGCGGCCACGTCAAAGACCTGCGCCACTTCCATCGCCTACCCCCATGGTACTTGTCCCTCGCTTCGTCTCTTAAGACACGTCTACAGCAGCCGTGCTGCTCACTGGTATCTGTCGTTTGCCGTTCCGTTTCTTTATTTTCCCTCCCCCTGCCTTGCAGAGGTTATCCGCACCCGGCTGCGAGAAGAAGGCACCAAGTACCGCTCGTTCTTCCAGACGTTGTCCATGGTGGTGAGGGAGGAGGGCTACCGGGCCCTGTACCGTGGCCTCACCACCCACCTGGTGCGCCAGATTCCCAATACGGCCATCATGATGTCCACCTATGAGCTGGTGGTCTACCTGCTGGACGGTTAAGCCCCGCCTTCACGCCCCTGGCCCCGCCTTCACGCCCCTGGCCCCGCCCTGCCCAAAGAGATGGAGAGCGTTCCTGGGCCGCCCAACGGGAGACCAAAGAAAGGTCAGGCGGCCCAGATACACTGCCACCCTGCATTCCTAAAGGGGGGTGGCGAGCTGTGGAGTTTCTCGATGATGGGCAAGGAGGTTACCAACGTGTAAAGAAGGCGGGGGTCACGCTGGGACAGCCTGCAAGCTGCACACACCCTGACAGGCAGGAGCTGGAGAGAGACGTCGCTTCTTCAGCCTCTGTGTTTAACCCCTCTCGCTCTCCCTCCCTTTCTGTCACTTATCTTGCTTTTCTGTCAAGATGCTGTTTCCCCAGTAACGCTGCTTTTGTAGGGGTCTTTTCCGAGAAGGAAACCCACCAGGGGAAGCGTGGGATGGTTTTTCAAAATATGAGTAATACCAACAATACTGATGATTGAACAACAACAAAAAAATCTCCAGATTCAATGCCGTATGTATTTGTAGGGTGCGCTGTGTAGCTCAGTAGGTTAGGCCACTGTGCTTGCGATCAGGTCACAGATTTGAATCCCAGGGTCAGCAGAGTGATTTCATCTTTGGGTCCTTGAGCAAGATTTGAAAGAATAGCTTCCATGCTAAGATTAAGGGTTGAGTGTTATACCTGTGAAGGTATTTTGTTATACAGTGTTGCTGCTTATACATTTCAGTGTTGGATTTTGTAATCCTGGGGGAGAG
Organism: Brienomyrus brachyistius; assembly: GCF_023856365.1. Taxonomy (NCBI): domain Eukaryota; kingdom Metazoa; phylum Chordata; class Actinopteri; order Osteoglossiformes; family Mormyridae; genus Brienomyrus; species Brienomyrus brachyistius. Next base: position 23,519 of record NW_026042541.1, on the reverse strand, counting down.
GAAAGCTTTTAAAGCCTTGACTGGACAGGTCATCCCATCATAAGATGTGCCCCCCCCCCACTCCCTCCTGAGAGGGTCTGCTGGGGGGAATGAAGTCTCTCTGAAGTTTGGAGTTTTATTTTTCTGCTCGAGGTTGGAGGACAATTTGAGTTTAATGTGTGGCTTAGTGTTTAATTGAATGTTCCCCCACCAAGGTTAAAGTTCTGCCTCCCCACTCAGGGGTGATGTTTGGGCTTATGTGACATGTCTTGTGGTGGGAGGGTCAGTTGGATTAGCAGCTGTATTGAAGCTGTATCGCAGATGGGAAGTGGTTCTTGTTGGGCTCCAGGCTCTTCCACATGTTTCTTAAGAGCACTCTGTCCTTGGCACGTTTACCATTCATAAACACACTGCAACCCGTTAATTCAAGCCTCGCTGAGATTATGAGCCTTTGAGTGTCTCTGCGTCAGTGTAGATGCACATTTGACCCAGCGCTAGCATCCGTTTGGGGGTCCTCCTTCAGCCTCCGGGTGGTTCGGCTGGGAGGGCGCCATCCTCGTCGTCTTGCTCTTGAAATGCAGCATGCTGTAGACCCTCATGATCCCTGTCAGCAGACAAGTTGCTGCTGAGTCCCTCGCCAGAGCTGCTGCGTTCCTCTGTAAATTTAAGTAGATCGGCACGAAGACAATATACTCTGATCTACCGCCGATGTTAGCTGGATTCTTCATTACTTGAACGTGAGCAGGTGACTCCTAAGCCCGGAGCCTCCAGCTGAAAGGTAAACTGTTAATCAACCTTTGAACGATGAGAGTTAACCCTGCCTTTTGTATTTCTCATTACTTGAAAAGTGTTTTTGTTGCGTTCCTGCTTACATTATGCAACAAAGAATCGCGCTAGCCATCGTCTTGCTACCTGAAGTCTGCCTTTCAGTCTCGGTGACTGTATGGTTGAGGTGGGTTTTGGAGTTAGAGGAGGTAACGGGGGGTGGGGATGGGGGCGGGGGCGGCCTGGCTCTCTCCCCAACCCCCCAAGCAATTCCATATGCACTTTTGTGGCCTTCTGGCTTGTGAAACCTTTTTTTGTTTTTGTCTTGTGTATTATAAGGAATAGTGTTACAAAGTAAATATATAAATGATTCCTGCTGAATATATTAAATTATTCAGTGTACTGACTAGTAAAGGATGTCCATGTGTACGTATATATGTGCAGCAGATGCATATATATGTTTACGTGTAAATAACATCCACTGATGCTAAGGTCTTCATGGTATGCAAGATTTTTGCAGTTATGAAGTATTTTAACTGCATTTGTTCTTATCTGAAATGTTTTTAAACTTGCAGCGTGTTGTCTTATGCATTGTTTCTGGTTAAGTGTGTGTTTTTCATTTCGTGATTTTTTTTTTTTTTTTTTTTTTTTTTTTTTTCCTCCCTCCATGTTTTGGGTTTATGGTGTAATTGCCTCGGTTTCAAACTGGTTTGATTATTGTAGTTCCTGTAATTCTTGACCACATTGTGCTTTTTTTTGTCTCCTTGTTTTACATGGAATCTGTGCACATCCAGTATTTTTTTTTCTTCTCCCTTGATGTTTACGTTCACTACCTGATTGGCAGGCTGTCCTCACTGTCCTCCTGCCTGTTGTATCTTACCGGAGTCCTTATTGTCCACGTTATTTTCACATGACCACGTGTACCTGAAAGAGCACTTTCCAAAATCTTTTTAAGCTGTGATCCTAAGGTCATGTGGTTCTCTTATTTTGACATTTCGTTTAGTTCAAAATTGCAGTGTATATTTCCTCCCTTGCATTACAACCAAATGCTGTGGGGGGTTGGTAGATTCCCACCCCCTTGTACTGTAGGTGGTCAGATTGGTGAATTATAAAGTATCAGCACCTGTACACATGTAGCCCAGCAGTGATTTAACCCCCCCACCCCCCCAACGTGAATCCCTGGTGCCGTTTTGGAACATTTTTAGTGAGGATATGAAGTCAAGCAGCAAATGCTTATTTTGTTGCTAGTGGATGCAAAGGCTCCATTAGGTACAGCTGGCAGTGACCAGTGTTCTCTGACTGTCAGGTAATACTGGAAGTGTTAGGTACTGCTTGTGTATTCCAGCAGCTGTGAGTCACCACCAGTGAGGATCTCTCTGCGAGTCATCATGATATTTGCATATTTTAAAGAGCATGCAATGCAGTGTGTGTGCGTGGGCACACAGTTAAACGCACAGTGTCTGTTTGCGTGAGTTTACGGCACTCGCACAATATTCCATGACCTCGTGTCCATCCCGCGTCTCTCTCAGCAGAGTGGAATCCTGCATCATCCGCCAGTGTTGTGTCCCCTTACTGTGAACTGGCAGAGAGTCCCAGTGGTTACACACGTGGTTCACAGGCCGGTCGCTCATCTCCTGGGACCGAGCTCTCTGCGCTTTGGCCTCTTGGTGTCCCAGCGCGACGATGCAGTGCTGCTGAAGATCTTCAGCTACTGTAACTGTGCCGTGCCGCACGGCCCACTCGACCACGCTAGCTCCTCAGCGCCACCTGGGGGCCATCTGCCCTAGAGCAATGAGAGATGTACAAGAAAATAACAGTGCAGCTAATTCCCACACACCACCCTGGGTCAGTCCTGGAAAGGTTTGTGCTGGGCTGTTGTGATCTCCGTCTGGCTGGAGGAAGGAGCCGTACTCCTTTGTGAAAAATTCATAAATGGTTCCTCAGCATGACTGTAGAGGTCAATGGATTTGTTCTATAACAATATTCACATTCTTGATTGTTTCAATTGTTTTGAGTTCTCCTGTTATTCATTTCATTGTGTTGGAACTGTGGCGCGATTGGTCACCCTATGCATTCTGTAACAGACATCAAGACATAATGAGGAGAGTGTTGCCCGATGTACAGAGTCTAATTCACTAACCTCACTGAGTGCTGTGTTGCCCTAATTTCTTGTAGTTTCTCACCTATTTCAGGTCTGCGAAGCTGATCCTCTGTTTTGTGACAGTTTTGCTACGAATTACAAAAACATGATTTGTGTACCAATACATAGACATAATCAAAGAAATGTTTGATTAAAAAACGTCTGAAAATTAATACATTCTCATGTTGCCAAAAACCTGAATAAAGAAAGTGTATAAATCAATTACTGCGCTTTGAAACCTGTGTGTACGATGCTCTTGGGAAGCGGCTCTGATTTTACCAGCATTCGGAAAGCCGGCAACTGTGAAGTATTTGTGCGTTTCTGCAGTTCTCTTTTTCGTCACAAGGTGTCAGCAGAGCTTTAGTGTGACCTGTAAGCGGCTATTTTTTTTATTGAATAAATTATTTTTTAGCTTTTTGTAAAGTCTTGCTTCTTGCAATGACTCTCCATATCATTCCTTACCTCGCAATTGAAATATTCATCCGCTGTTTTATGTTGGATAAGTCTACACTGTGCTTTTAATTTCATATCAAAAAGTAATGCCAGACATTTTGCTTATAGTTGCATAGGACCCACCTGGCTAGTACTAGGTAGGTCCTGCTGTGTCCATACCCTCTTAGGGGGAAAAAAAGGGTCAAAATTTGTACCTTTGCTTGTCACTAGGACTGTACCCTTGTACCTTTTAAGGTACAGATATGGACTCTGGGGTACATCCCAAAGGTACAAACAGCATTAATGTACTATCAATCATACAGCTCCCCAGAGTCCATTTCTGTACCATAAAAGGTACGATTATCTACAGCTAAGGGTATAGCCCCAGCTGAGAGTGTACCAGGTAGGACCCACCATATCAGGTACAAATAGCCAGTACCAGGTAGGAACACTTTTAATTATACCCATGGTGTGACTACATAGGACTGTCTTTTGCCACCAGAAGTGATTCATGGGTAGGTTTGCATTCAGAGAAGCCTTTCTTTGCATCACTGTTACACTGTGCACCTGTTCCCTTACCGTACGTTTTAATGAGGGCAGCCATTCTCCTCTGACCTTTCTCATTAACATGGTGTTTTCAGCCATAGAACTGCTGCTGACTGGAATTTTTTGTTTTGTTTATCGTGCCATTTTCTGTCCAGCCCAGACACTGAGGTGTATGACAATCCCAGGATGTTGGTCGCTTCTGAGATACTGGAACCACCACGTCTGGCACCGACAATCCCACCACCACTCTGAAGCCGAGCCAAACAGTAACTGGACCTGCCGACCCTGTCTGTGTGATTGTGTATCAGTTGAAGCCATGTGACTCACTTTGGAGGTGCAGGCTGACTGTTAACTAGCAGGTGTAGCTAATAAACTGCCCACTGAGTGCATATTAGAATTAGAATTTTGTTTTGGCAATTATGTGCAAATGCTGAACATTTCAGTATGAAGCCTACTTACAGTACTGCATAACCTACGCTGAGCATTGTTTAGTCATCTGTTCAAATATGTATGTTTAATCTCAAAGATACGACATCATGGAAGGCTACAAGGTGAAGATGTTCAAAGTAGGGAAAAAAACTCCTTTTTGACGTCAGATATGGTGAGCGGCTACATTCACGCGCATAGAAGAGAGAGTAGTGAAAAAAATAAACAAATAGGCGTCTCGTCGTGCAAGTTTGATGTCAGAGTGACCGATATTAGGGATCAATGCGCTGCTGGTCCTTGTCAAAATGAGTTTCGTCGGTCTGTACTACCTCTAAGTACTGCTCTTACACACTTGTTCCACAAAGCAGAGGATTGCGGAGATACTGCAGTATGCATCGCCATTAAAGATTCTAGCTTTTAAATCCTCAATGACTCATAATTCTCCGGGATTTGCTGGGCTTGTTTAAGTAAAGCTATAAATAAGAAGTCTCTTGAGTACAGAAAAACACAAGTAAGCCCTGCGCATGGTGTAAATACGAAGTTAATCCCTCAGAATGGCTTTTCGTCCCACTTGAATAAAAAAAAGTGGTGGAACATTCCAGTTACATAAAGCCCGTGGGATTGTGTCTGCAGTTTTAGAAATGATCAGTTATTTTCTTACAAAATGTGGTTATAAGAGGGTGAATCAGTAGCAACCAGCCAGCCATGTCTTATTTGGAGCTACCCCGCAGCAGAGGATGCATGTTGGCGGCAGACGGTACAGATGAATCTGCTTGTGCATTGAGCCTACACGATCTGCTGCAGCCTTAAACGGTATTAATAGCAGCCTCCGAATGCGTGCCAACGGGAGCGGGGGAATGAGACAGGACCGGAGGGCGCATATGCGCACGGACACCGTTTAACAGGGAGCCTGGGACCGCAGGAGAACTTTCCCTTGAGCCGTGTCTCTGGTTACTGTTTGGCTCGCATCTGTGGGGGAGGACGGGACCTATTGAGAAAAATTTACTGTGATGACCCTGTGATGGATGTAGGGGGACCCCTTTAAAGAGCAAGGGGAGCGGGGGTGCCTGTGGGATATATAAGGAGGTTGTCCAGGATTGGTGTACATGTGAGTTTTTTGTGGGTTGTAGTTTGCCGGTTGTCTAATTATCAGGGAGGGTTGCCCGGTTAACTGGGAAATTTAGAACTGGCGTGGGTTACGGCCGATAGTAGCCCTTTGTGAATCGTTCTTCCATTAAAACGCTCTTCTGGTTCCAACCCAGTGTGACTGCGATTTTCCCAAGATCGCTACTGTACTTTTCCATCACCCCATGCTTAGAAACCAGTCAAAAGATCATTCAGCCTATCAAGTGCAAAGGAAAACGGAGCCCATTATCCCCGGTGAGGTGCAAACATTTAAAAAAGTAATTCAGTAGTAGGGAGAGATGAGGCCGGGCCATCAAATGTCCGGAGCACGATAAGCGGGGGTGCAAACCAGTTATTGTTTGTAACCGATGCTGGAAATGAAACGCAGATACTGCTCTGATGCGCTGCCACGGTTTCTGACGCTGTAGGACAACAAAGACACTATACGAAGCCCGGAAGAGCCCCGCGTCCTCCGTCCCTCAAACCGAGCAAGAAAAGTCCTCCCAGTAGGCTCCGGTTTCAGGAAGATCGGCTGCACTTCACTTTTGTGTGGCCTGGAAATGGATCCCACTGCCTTCGTGTTTCTCAAAAGTTCGCACTTTAGGCCTATGTGTTGAATTAGTGTATGCTATGATGTGTATTAAATCGTAAAACTTACGCATCTTAAAACCAGATCTGTATAAATCGGTAAAAGCATATGGAAGCTGGCATTTGTATTGCATATCCTCTCAATCAGCACAAACTGATTCCATGGTTTATTCAATGACGACCGCTCATTACTTTTGTATGCGCCATTATTTAGGTCCATTGAAATCAAACTGGTGTCCATGTATTTGGAGGCAATTTTACTACATGGGCTTGTGTATTAGGGTTCCCGATTTCGTTTTTTCCCCCATAAACTTTCATATCATCAACATTACTGTTTTCCTATCTTAGCGGTTAACAATGAGTATGTCCTGTCCCAGTAAGAATTATGTAATGCGATTAAGAAATGCTCCCTATTAATATAAATAAGACACATCCTAAGAGAGCCGGGCGCATGTCCGCTTCCCCGGGAGCAGTACGACCCGCCGCTGCGCCGCACCATGTGCGCTCCTCCCCGCGCTCAAATTGTGAGCTGCCGGCTGGAATGTGACGGAAGATCGGGGCGGCCGGCGACGGAATTCGGGAGCAGAAAGAGGGTCTTTATAAAGCCTCCATGGGGGCAAATGAGAGAGTCGTGTGGTGAGAGCGGTGACCGGTCTCCCGTAACAAAAGCGGAGCGCCGGTCCAGGGCGGCTCAGAGAGGAGCGGCTTTTCCTCTGAAAGGCAGTTTGGACGCTGCAGAAAGCCAGCGTATAAACCCGGCGCCGTCTCCCTTTGTGTCGCCCACAAGCTTTACGGTGAGTAACTACATTGTTTGTTCAAATTGTGGTGAGGATGTGGACGGAGTCCGTACGTCTTAGTCGCGGCGTTTCCTGCTGACTTTGCTAAACGACTCCCGAGTTCGGCTTTAATGTTGCGTGCAGTTTGCGTATCTTGGGTAAAGGCGTCAGTGAAACCATCAGTTTAAGTCTTATACCCGGTGGACGGAAGCTTTGGGAAATGTTGTTGGAAAGCTTAACACTGGCGTTAGTGGTACCGGGATTAGCCTGTACATGGCGCAGTAAAGCATACCTCCATGTTAAGGGTCTGAACGGAGGCACCATTAAACCCTGCTCTGGCTCCCTATTACATCCATTAAACGAAACCGCAGAGTGGATTCGAAAGTGCCCCGACATTTAACGTGAATAAGCTGCGAACTGATTTCAGGCATCTTGCCTTGATAAACGTGTCTTGAGTGTTAAAAACGAATCATCCATCAAACTATATTAAATGGGAGATAATACGTATAGTTTTTTCTTTTTTAAATGGTCTGAGTGCAAACAGTGTCACTTTACTACAAATGAAATGTTTTGCTTGACTTTTCTGCGTGTTTAATAAAAACAGGTGAGCGGACTGCAGTGGACAACTCGTCCACAAGGGGACGATAATGGCGGCTCCGCTGATTAACTGTTGCGGCTGCATGTTGTACTAACGTCGTGCTCGGTGCGTGGTGCCCCCCACCCGCTGCTCAGGTGACACAAATGTCTACGGGTGTTTTATTTGAGCAATTTAAAAAGGCTATTTAGTTAATCCTATTAATTTGTGTCCCTTCAGCAGATTTTCACGGCCAGTTATTAATCAAGGTAATTGGTACAAGTTAATTGCGATACTGTATATTAGAGGTGTGTATTCATTACAAGCCTGAACTAACTGGTGGCTTATTTAAAGAGTTTACCAATTACATATGACAATTAATTGTGACTGATAGATTTTCTAATTGTTTAACTGCACTTGCATAATCCAAGGTCAGTGTTGCCAGCTGACTTTAAAATAGGTGTAATTAAATATGCCAGCATATTTGGCTACAATGGAACATTTCCTTTATATTATAAAGGCTATTTTACTTGCTAGGTATGTAGCCCTTGGCAAATGTGCGACGGCAGCACGCATGTTGTGCAGCTGCACAAATCAGTTTCCGTGACGTCAGAGGCGCGCTCCTACCGGGTGACGGCTCGCGCCGGGTATCGCTGGCTTCGCACGCGCTTTTCTCTGATTCGCGCGCCCGTGCTCTGTGGAGTTTCAGAAATGCTTTGCATGGACAAATAAAACACCTTTTTCACCAGATAGTTCTTTTGTGAGGCTTCTCGCGTCCCATGGGTACGGTTAGGGTCACAACCGCCGGGACCTTTCTGCCCTGGCCACTCCTGCCTCTGCTGGTTTTCAGCCTGAACGTGTAACTGCCACTGCATGGAGTCGGGCACAGCCTCGCGAGGTGACACTGTCCTTAGCGTGGCTTCTCTGGTAGGTCAGTGTGCATGTATGCTCTGCCCTCCCAGCAGTGGCTCCCTCTTATACACTTTTCCTTCTATAAACTGCAGGAGATGTAGGTCCTGAGAACTTGCTGGCTGACAACGCTTCCAAGGTCCTTCTGTAGGAAATGAGTGTGAATTATGTCAAAACAATTACTGAGGTTTCTCGGCAACCTTGGCGGATTCAACGCCAAGAGTGGGAAAGGCTTCACAGGACTCGCAGTGCCGCTGCCAGGGAATGCGTCCCAGCCTCATGTTAATTGACACATCAAAGCCTTGTTGTTTTTTAGACAAGCTTCTCTGCTTCTTTCATTGCAGTTTTTCCTGGAAAATGATTTACAAACCCAATAATATGCTGCGTTCATCCTTGAACCTTGATCAATTAATGGCTGTTCACTGTAGCGTCTATACGGCTGTGGCTTTATTTTATTTCTTTTAAATCTTAACCAAACTGGAACTAAAGCCGTTTGGGGTTCTGGAAGCCAGTGGCAGGTTTGTGCCGACCACGTCATCCAGATTCTGCTTTTGAGTTGTTTACTAGACAGTGAGTGTGTTAAATTGTACTTGGCGGTTACCAGACATCTGAATCCGTCCCTTTAGGGGGGCGGGGGTGCTGCTGATTTCAGGCCTTTGGAAACCGAAAATGGCAGTGAGTGTTTGCATTGCTCTTTGGACGAACGTGTGTGTGTGTGTGTGCGCGTGTGTGTGCGCAGACTCTCCAAGGCTGCAGGCTTTGCCCAGTTCTCTGGGATCCCGAGAGCTCCCCCAGCCAGCTGGGAGATATGTAATTCCTCCAGTCTGTGTGGCTCCTGCCTACTGTAATGTACCTGCATCATAATAGGCCTGGCCCGCCTCAGCTGATGGCTATCGATCTGAAGGAGCAGAAGGCCTATTTCTATTCATGGTCCATCCAGATCTCCAAAGTTCTCGGCCTGTCAGAGTGACTGGCATACCTGTGGCGAGACTTCAGAATGGCCGCTTGCACTTGTGACCTTGTTTGCCCCCCCCCCCCCCCCATGTATGGTACCAAGGAAAACCTTGCGCTGTAAGGTTCACTCCTGTAGGTTTTGGGATTCAGGTGTCTTGGACTTTTCCCCACTTCTGAGTGTTTAGAGGCAACTGGCTTCTGTAAATGGGAAGTAGAGTTTTCTGTGGTGGAATCTTGTGGCTTAATGTCAGATGTTGTTCCGTGACACGGTGTAGGTAGCTATGGGGACGCGCCCTCTCCACCAGCCCCATCCTCCCAGCGTACTTGCCCCTCACCCGCTCCGTCCACACTTGCCGTCTTCGTTTTTGCGTTGACCAGCTGCATCTGTCAGATGGATGAAATGGGCACGTTCTTATCTGTGGGTCTCTCTCAGTACCTCACAAGCTGTTCGTTTTGTTAACCAAATCAGCCACCGTTCCCTAACGTTTCCATGCGCCGCTTGCAAAACTTGACCCCCGTTCTTGATCCTGACTGTAGCTTGGGATCGTGGCGGCGGGCAGAGGCGTGACTTTATCACGATGTACCGCGTGTCCCAGCTGAAGTCCTTCCTCCGTGCGGCATGTAAAGCTGACAGCTGCGTGCAAAGCCGGCTTTTGTGGACATGGGGGATGCAGATGGGCGCAGAGCCCTGACCTTGTGCTTCTAAAAGGGGGTCTTGATCAAACCTACCAAACCCTTTCCCAGCTGATTTAATAAGTCGGACGTCAGGTAGAGTACAGGCGACGAGCAGCCCCTGCCGTGAAGGTGTGAGGCCACCATGACGACCGGTGTGACGTTCAGGTGCTGCAGATTAGGCCTTTGGCAGCTGACGCTCTGGCCTGGAGTTGGGGGGGTGGGCATGCAAAACGTGGGCTTTGTATCTATATAGCATGAATTGGTCACCATTCTGCTGCCACATGTATGTTTAAGCCCCTGCCACACTGTCACAGCTTGTTGCTGTGCTGGGGGAGGCTGTGATCTGTGACTGGAAGCTGTGACAAGCGAGGAGAGGTGGCCATTTTTAACAGCTGTGCTTGCGAAGAAATTCTGGATCATGTGGAATATTTACATTTGGGATGTTCTTCTCTGCCAAACCACCATTAGTGTTTGGGGGGGCTTTTTACAGTAGGGGACGCGGCTATGTGTAATCGCAGGTGTTCTGGTGACCCTGCTCAGTGCCGACGCTCTCCATCCGGTCTCCGGTGAAACCAGCAGCCTGCACCGTAAAGGCTGAGTTGATTTACTCGCTGGCGTGTAAACGCTCTCTGACAGAACGGGAGATGCATAGCCACCCCTCTGGAATTACTCTCAAAGTGCAATGGAGCCTGGCTAGAGGACTGATTTATTATGGGCATAAGGGCACAGAGTGGCCACTGGGAGCAGTGTTGGATTAACATTAGCATATAGATAATGGACTAAACATGCTATTAGGCGATGCTGCTTGGTGTTTTCATGCGAGTCTGATGGGGGAGGGGACATGCTCGGGCCTTTACTTGAACCTTCACTGCCAAAGTGACTCCTTTCCCTCCACTGAATGGTCTTTAATGGACCAGAGCCTCTTTGTATTCAAACTTGCCGTTAAAGCAAAAATCATTGTCTGTCTACTGATGGAGTGTGACGTACGCTGTTGATTTTTTTTTTCCCCCACCCAAAGCCTGATGGCCGAACACACAGGTGACGTGTCCCTGCCAGTGCACAGCTGTTCTTTGCCTCCTTACATAAAACATCGAAAGTCACTTTACCCAGCATTCCCTACTGCTACAGCCTTTGTCTTGAATAATAGACAATCTGCATTTGTATGCAGAAACACTTCCATACTCTGCGGTTGGTTTAGAATCGGCATTTTTGGGTTCGGTGTGATTTGGTCCACCCCGTCCCCAATCCTGATTTGGTGGTTGGACTCTGCACAGGTGAGATCTGGACAGCGGGGCCTGCCGGCCCCTGCAGCAGTTGGGTTTAGGGTCTTGCTTGGGCACCTGGCAGTGATGTGATTGCTCGGTCACTGCAGTGCTCTCCTCCGAGGGCAGCTGGAAATCCAAGCTGGATCGGCGTGGGGGGGGGGGATAATGAACTGGCCTGTAGTGGGATCACTCTGTACACTAAAACAGCAGTGCACTTTAACCTGCAGCATGGGGGTGGGGGGCTGTCCTGCAAGCCCTGGACCAGAAGACGCGTGTCTACATTTAATTAAATAGTGATTTAGCAGCAGGGTAAAAACATGCTGCTGCTGTTTGTGTGTGTGAGTTGGTACACAATGTCCCCATAATGTCATACATATCAGTCATACTATTTTTTTTAAATCGGTGACTGCTATGTAAGAACTCTTAGGGCAGGGTGGGGGTTAAGGTTGTCATTTTTAGCGTTAGCATTTTTCCCATAGAAGTGAATGAGCAGTTCCCATAAGGGTGTGTGTGTGTGTGTGTGTGTGTGTGTGTGTGTGTGTGTGTGTGTGTGTGTGTGTGTGTGAGAGAGTTTCCTCAACCAGTCCTGAGCTTCAGTGGCCAACCTACACTTGTGGGCCTCGAACTTATGCTCTTCTGGGGTCTGTGCCTATTGGTTAATCTCCATCTGTGTGTCTGAATAAATGGGTCCATGTTGCAGCTCAAGGTATACAGTTCGCTTCCCTAATTAGGAGCCTCTAAGCATAGCATGTTTGTTTGGAGAGCCGGCACTGCTAAGGTTAGCGCTCGTCAGTTCAGTAGCGCAGTAATGTCACTGACAGGTCCGTCGTTTTCGCTGTATGTCTGTAATGAGCTCACAGTGGTGGTGGAGAGCGCCTGGCGTTTTAATAGCTGTCAAAGTCGCTGTTCCTGTATCTCCTGGGGGGGGGCAGCCCCTGAGCTGTGCTTTTGGGATCCCTCTGCTTGAGAGGCTGCTTTTATTGACTTCGCTCCCAGTTTTGCTTTCGTTTGCTCCAGCCGCTCCTCGCCTCAGCGCTCCCCCCCCGCCCCCCCCCCCTCGCTCCGGAGCTGATGCTGTGAGACTGGGCCTTTGCAGCTGTTCGCAAGGGAATCACCGCATCCCTCAGTATATTTAAAGCCTCCGAATTGGTGTGAAAGGCTCCGGGACTCTCCTGCCCCGTGGGTCTTGCGGAGATGCAAGGACTCCTGGCTTCCTCACATTCAGTTCTGAGTCTTGCTCTGACGAAAGCAGTGATGAAACGGGTTTCTGTGGTGCAGCACTGCGCTTCCTGATGTCTGAGTCAGACGTTTCGTGTGTGTGTGTGTGTGTGTGTGTGTGTGTGTGTGTGTGTGTGTGTGTGTGTGTGTGTGTGTGTGAGACAGCGCTGAGCTTGGGGGTTAGATTGGACTGGGAGGGCAGGAAGAAGAGCTGGCAGTGGACCGTGGCTCCCAGCTCAGCTCTACCTCCACTCAGATCCTTCTCTTGTTGCTTATTGATCTGACTGTGGGTCACCTCAACCTGCTGTGGGGGGGGTGAGTGAGACAGGGTGGGCCTGAAAAGGGAGGAGGATGTAGTAGGAGAGAACAACCTGTCTGCCCCCCCTCCCTCATCAATTGAGCTCTCTATCATTGCTGGAAATTGACTGCCTGCAGCTCCCAGCATTGATTCTCCTTAAAACCTCTGTTTCCTTTTTGACGTTGTCAGTTGACTGTCATTTATCCAGATTTCTCCATCTGAAAGCTTTTTGGGTTTTTGTCTTTCCTAATTGCCCATAAATGGGGTTGTGTGTGTGTGTGTGTGTGTGTGTGTGTGTGTGTGTGTGTGTGTGTGTGTGTGTTTCCATTTCCCTGTCCTTCCCCGCTCAGGCATGTGTGTTCACAGCTTTTGGCGACATCTGAAGTTTTATTTGGGTCTTGAATAGGTCAGACATGTGTTTTCACCCCCTAGCTGCATTCATTAGCTGCAGCTCCATTCATTCAGCTGTCAGATTCTGCTGTAGGTCCTGGTTTATTTGGGGTGTTCGTGTGACTCTGGTTAGACTTTTGGGCCTCATGGCAGCAACTGGGGCTTGTGGGTTTTCTTTGCATGCAGGGACGTGTGTGTTTGTGTGCTTTGCTAGCAGTCATGAGGCATGTTTGGTGCTCAGGTGGTTGGGTACTTGGGTACAGACCATCTTCCTGACACGGTCAGTGAGAATCCATACGGAGCTGGGAACCATTGAGACCTCGTCTTGGCCCCAGACCTCTGCCTGCTCCTGCCGATTTTAGCTCGAGTTACTCTGTGTCAGTCAAGCCCCAAATATCTGCAACGTTTTGGCTGGTTCTGGGGGCCTCCCACTGTAAAAGGGGCTTTTATTCTATCATGGGGCATGACCAGTAGGATGCAATTGGAACTGGGATATTCCTGCCAGTTTTTACCTGGGGCCGCTTGGTATGCGGCCTGTTGAATCTTTATTTGAAGGTCTCGCTTTGGGACTGTTCATGGAGTCCCGGCTGAGGCACATTGACACTCCCTCACAATGCAGGTAGTTACGGCACTACGGTCATGTGGCACGTTTCCCTGAGGGGGGGGGGTCCGGCTCACAGGATCCTCATTGCTGAGGAGCCGAGCGGCGGGACCCGGCCGAGGGGGCACCCATGTAACACCTGGCAGTGGCAGATAGACAGCTATTTTTGGAGGATGGGACTGGACCGTGTTTTGGGCTGTGTGTGGGGGGGGGGGGGTCGCTAACCGGGATCTGGAGGTGTTTCTGGTGTCGTCCTGCTCACCAGTGCAAAAATGCTGCAGCCTTGAGAGTTCACTGTTGTATGGGGGGCATGCATGTCATTTAGCGCTCTGCTGAGGAGGGGGCTCTATGCTGTGAAATTCCCCAGCAATGGGGGCCTTTGCCCTTTTCAGCTGGCAGTTACGGTTTGCAGAGTGCTAGTTCTCACACGAATGGTAGACGTGCAATTTCCTCATATATAAGATGGTGTTGGCTGTGGTTGGCACCTCGGTATGTAGGCTTTTCCCCTTTTCTCCTCTGCACCAGAGGTGTAGGCCTTGTGGTTTGTGCATCATTTTCAGTAAGTTCCCTTCTCTCTCTAAATACCGTCCTGAGCTTTTGTCTCAGGAAATGCAGGATTACTGAATCCTGAACTCTCTTTTAGTGACGTCCAATTTCAAGAATGCAGACGTGAAGGTCTCGGCGGGGGCCACGGACGTGTTGGGAGATGTTTCTCACTTCCTGAGGGCTTAAAATAAAACCTATTAAAACATTAAGTGTGAAAATAGTCGCTGTTTATGCAAGTGATGCCAGCAACTTGGGCAAATGCATCTGCAGTCTGCATCTGACCTTCATTCTCCTCCTGAGTACCTGACCGTGCCCTCAGCCCCCGCTGATTTATTGAAGTACTTAGTGCAATTAGTTCAGCTTTCTTTCTGGGTTCTGTTCCCGCCCCGGCGGAGGAACCCGAATCCCTCTGCTCCCCCGTGCATAATGGGATCTCTGGTGTCGCTGAATATTTCAGCAGGACGCCCCGCAAGCACCTGAGGGGCTGCAGGCGCAGGCATTGGGTTCCAGACCCGTGGTGGGGTGGGGCAGCTTTGAGCCAAGGTGCTCCCAGCAACCAGCCCAGCATCTCCGGGGTGTCCCCCCCCCCCCCCACTGCAGACTGTGCTGTGTTGGCATGGACATGTAAGCCGGACATTGGTGGGACTGGTCAGGGCATCCAGGATCCTGGGGGGCGGTGAGGTCCCAGGCCATGGGGATCAGAAGCCCGCTGCTGGGTTGCGTGATGGACTGTAATATTCACGGTGTTGACTGGAATTTCCCCCCCCTCCCCATGGTATGGGCGTACAGACCCTACAGCTCCCCCCTACCCCTTTCTCTATCGATCTGCTGAGCGGCAGGTCCATCCTGATTTAATCCCTGCTGTGAGGGTCATTAGCTGGATCTGGTTACAGGATGTATTTACAGAGTAGAGAAATGGAGCTGGGGTCCAAATGGGAGGGTCTCCTGTGCAATGCTTAATGCTAATCCCTATCGCTAACTGCTAACCCTTAACTGTTAGTCCATATCCCTCACCTCTATCCTTTAATGCTAACCGCTAACGGTAACGCTAACGGCGCGTCAGACTCTGCTGTGAAGTGAGTGGAGGAATGTGACCCAAACACTCAGTTCCCCATCAGCTGTGACCTTCAGTCTGCAGGCTTTTTTAATTTTTTTTTTTTAAGGTTTAGTCTCGAGTCTGGAGAGAAAAAAGGCACAATGAGGGCCCTCGTATGGGAGCTGGCTGGGCTGGGGGGGCACCCGAGGGGGGGCAGGTTCTGCTGAGCGTGAGGGTCATACGGCTGTTTGTTACAGGCTTAAAGGAGACCGGGGGAGGGGGGGTATTTCCCACATTAGAGCACTGATCCCCGTGGGAGTCAGTTTGTGGCTTTCGCTGATGTAAGGATATCATTTGGGGAGGGGGTTTAAACCCGCCCATCACGCTTTTTCCCGCTCCTTAGGTGTCTCTGGGGGTCGTGTGTCGGGAGGTGGCACCTGGCTCCCAGGTCCCCGGGCTGTGGTGCTAGCTCCCATAAAGAAGCTGTATGTCACACGTGCACACTGGCAGCTCGCTCACCTCCGACGAGGCGTCGGGGTCCCATGTGGACCGGGCGCCGCTGACGCGTGGTTCGCACGCGCCCAGTCCGCTCTCATGAACTGATGGATGCCGTCCCTGGGTGTTCATCCATCTGACAATCCAGGCTTTAGTATTTACGCTTTATTGCGAGTCACTCTGTGTGCAGTAATGTATGAAATCATCATTGTGAAATGATTACGTGATTGGTAAGTAGGTTGAGTGCAGAGACGGGGTGACTGTGCCGGGGGGGGGGGGCAACCTTCTCACAGGGCTCGCTATCTTAAGCACACTGGGTAATTAGGTCTCAGACTTCCAATGTATTACGTCTTTGCAGTGGGGGGGTCCCAGTCTCTCTCCTCGGCAGCTGACTGAGGGATGTCCTAAATTGCCAGAGAGCCAGGACTTCCTGTCTCATCTTGGTTTCCCCCCCCTACCCAGGCTGTTTCCTTCACCTGTGACATCTTGAAAGGAGGAGGGGGTGTTTCCCCGTCATTCCGCTGTTGATGACCTCACTCACGGGACACTTTCCTGCCTCTGACTGGCTGTCTGTCTTTGTGGCTGTGAGCTAAGCAGCTGTAACAGTGTCCCAGATGTTGTTTTGTCTTCTGGGGGGGGGGGGGTGGGGGGATGTTCCTTTAATTTCCTCCACAGGATTCTTACCCACCTCCACCCTCCTAGAATGTAGAGGTCCAGTGCCTTAGAGTTAGGGTGATTGCATGGTTAACGCTGCGTTAGCTCCCCAGTCTAAATCCTGATGGTGCCCTGTCCACCTTTCACATTTGGTTTGTGTCCCCCCCCCCCAGGAATGCTGTAATCTCTGCCTCAAAATAATCAGTGTTGATTAAATTCCCCTCTGGTTCCTTTGCTATGTAAAACAGGGCTAGTGGAGACCCAGGCTGGAATTAAGTCATGGTTTAGGGTGTAGTTGAACGTGAAGTCCTCTCTTTCGTGAGGTTATGGTCACCCTAGTGTGGATCTCAACCTGGCCTGAGACCAGTGGTGCTTATAGCTTTGCACCCCTCCCCCCCCTCCCCAAGCCATATGTCAAGTCTGAAGGGCCTCAACCTCTTTAGTATTGTCCTTAATTCCTTGGAGAGAAGCCGGTTTGTCCGTCCTCTCAGTAAAGACTGAATGTTAGCTCTTCTGTGTAGATGATAGTTTTCACAGAGAAACTTGAATGGGGTGGGTGGAGCCTGAGAGCCGGAGCTAGGAAGGGGGTGTGGCCTGGCCCGGCCCTCCCACTTTCCCAGGCCGCTGTGCTGTGAGCCCTCGCTGATGAGATCAGGCAGATCGGCTTTCAGCGTGGGAAGCAGCTGCGCCGGAGCGGCTCTGCTGAATTGCCGGCACATTCGTCCTCCAGCCCGCTGAACCGCGAGGGAAGAGCCCCCTCCGCGTGACCGTCCCTCACATTCCGGCCCGGACGGCGCCAGCTGCTAGTTCCCGGTTCCAGGAGGTGGTCCTGCTCAAACTTCTTATCGCCGTGAGGTGGGGGCTGGCCAGGTGGAGAAGGGGGAGGGGCGCATACGTTTGCCTGTGCCTGGTACTCTCCTCCTCCAGCTCGCAGATAGGTGCAGAGCACGAGCCGTGCTAAGGATCACTGTCCTTGGCTCCGGGGTCTAGCGGTGCCCCACTACCTGACAGGCCCTGACTGGCTTTGTGGTGTCCGGAGGCGGTGCTTCCTGCGGCGATGGAGGGAGCCTGACCCTGCTTTTGATGGTAAGGTGCGTCACTCTTCCTGTGCTTACTGTAAGTGATCCGTCCCAGGGCGCTGTCCGCACCCCCTTGTGTTCCACGGTCGGCCCTTTCCACCACAGGACGCTGGCGTGTCTGGGCTTCCCTCCGACTCCTGGCATCTGTGTGACGAAACCTGAACCTCTGTACTCTCCGTCCCGGTCGCCTCATGACTTTTGACGTCAGTAAGGCCGCCCAGGGTGGGGGGCTGTTTGTGTTGTTACCTCGGGACGGTGCCTGTGCGCACTGTGGTGTGAGGTTAGGGAGGTCTGACACAGCTGTCGTCTGTGATCAAAGTCTCTGATAAAGTTTAATGGCTCTGCTTTCGTTGGCCGGTCAGCGCTGCAGCTGTGTTTTGCTCAGCCCTTCAGACAGGTCGTTCCGTCTCTCTGCCATCTGTGGGCCGGTTCCAGACGGATCGCTCTCTCTGCTTTTTTTTTTTTCCTCGTTTGTGGGCCGGTTCCAGACTGGGGGGGGGGGGGGTACTTCTTAGTATAATAAGCAAACTCTACATGTCTGAGTTTCCCACTAGGGTTGAACCTCCATAGCTTTGCTGAATGATTTTCAGAGTTAGACAAACTGTCATAAGAGAGAGGTGTGGGTGTAGGTCTGGGAAGAGGCCTGAAATGTTCTTCTTGGATCCCGATCTTCTGTTTGACGTCCGTTCCGCTCTGTCTTATGGCTTGTGAGGACGGCCCTGAAGCAGACAGACGCCTCTCCTGCTCCTCTGTTTACCCCCCCCCCCCCCCCCCCAGAGGTGTAACCACGTCACGGTGGAGGAATTTCCTGGCCTTTGTGCCCGAGAGCCACGTGTCTCTGTTACAGGCCGAGGTTATTAAAGGGAAGATGATCAGACTGACGGTGTTTTGCTGCTGAGAGTATCTGCGCCAGTGGCTTTATCCTGCGATGCTGAAACCTGGCTACAAAAACAGCTCAAATCAAGACAAGCCAGGGATTCCCCCCAGTGCTGGGGGGGCACTTTGTGAAGAGCCCCCCCCACACACACTGAGTTTTGGCCAGCTGCCCTGCCCAAATGGAGACGGGGGCACCGTTGGTCACCCTGCCGCTTTCGTGTCCTCTGGAGCAGAAGTAACTGGTATTGTGGGAAAAACACCCCTTTGATGTCATGATTTCACTGGGCTGCGCTTTGAAGCATTTATGGACGGGTTTAAACCGGCATGGAATGAGATTCTGCACGGCCTAGCTGACCTCAGGAATATTGCAATCTTTCTACGGTGGCTTCTTGGAGGTGGAGGGTATGCTGGTGGGCTGTGTGTGTTCCAGGCAGCTCTACCGAAAGGCCGTAAGTCTCTCTCTCTCTCCGCTCTCATGCTCACGGCCGTCCCTCAGTGGGCTGCTGAGGTAGGGACGGCTCGACGGGGGCAGGGGACTACGGGAAAACCTCAGAGCAATGTGCTGTGACCCGCCCCTCCTCCACTGCATACAGCTGGGGTCTCTCCAAACCCCTCTGTCTCATGAACCTCTGTAGAACATGCCGCCCCCCCCCCCCCGGTCATGTACGTATTTGCACCTCACTCGGGATCTGTGGTCTGGGAACTAGGGGCTCAGCTGCTCTGGGGGTCTGGAGGGGCCTTGAGATAAGGTCCGAACTCAGACAGCACCTGTTTAAATAAGGGTAATGGCCATTTTTGCCCCTGGGTGTGGGGGGCTGGTCCAGCACGCAGCATGTCCTCGGGGGAGGGGGGGCACTTTGATCAGCAGTGATACAGTTGACTCACATGGGTACGCATGGACTGCATGACCAAGGGGGTTGGAATGTTCCCCGGGTCGGAGGGGGGAGCGGCTGTGTTTCTTTGGGCTTTGAAGTGTACCAGCTTTATCAGCTCTGATCGAGGTGGGGGTGTTGGAGGGGTTATCCGATACCTGCAAACGTCAGCGTGACCCCGTCTCCTGGACACCGTGTGCCTGAGATCTGCTTCCCCATCGCGACACTGCCTCTGCTCTGGGGTCTGACGGCCTGTCTCTAACCCCCCACCCCCCCCCATCACGACACTGCCTCTCTGGGGTCTGACGGCCTGTCTCTAACACACACACACACACACACACACAGGGCTCTCTGTCTCTCTCCTTCCTTCCTGTTATTTAGCCTCAGACTGCATCTGACCTCATGGACTTGTCTCCATGGGGGTTTAATTTCTGGACAACACCAACCACGTTGTTACGATCCTGGCCACGCTGCTTTGTGATGTGCGTGAGCATGCATAAAATATGTGTGTGTTTATATACACATACGCATACCAGTACTGTGCAAAAGTCTTAGCCAGGCAAAGAAAATGACGTTTAGATTATCCTCGTGTTGGTGTAAAACTATGATATTATGCCTGTCAAAGTGTGTCAGCTTAGCCATTTCAGAACCTCTGCTAAAATCATCCTGGTATTTGCAGCGACCGTCCAGTGCAGCCATGTATTTTTTTGACTTGGCCACTAGCACACCTCATACAGCTAGTCAATCTGTCACTGACTTTTTAAACCAATACATTTAATTATTTAATTGAGCTGTTGGTGAAATTTACCAAAATCATGGAACGGCTGAGGTGCACCGAGGAGAAGTTTGGGAACTGAAGCGGTGTTCATCTAGCCGTCCAACTAGGTATCAGTAACTTTTTAGAAAGCGGAAGAAATTATTACTAGTTTTTTATTGCTAGTTTTTTTTTTTTTTTTTTTTACTCTTAATTTGCACATGTTCTAATGTCTGCCTAAGACGTTTTGCACAGGTGTGTGTGTGTGTGTGTGTGGTGTGTGTGTGTGTGTGAGACCAGGGAACAGTGACTAGGTCTGACTGCTTATCTGGTCCCTGTGATGGTGACCCTGCCGATTCCTCCTCATCTGTGGCGGTGGTTGGAAGCAGGCTGCTGTGTCTTTGGGGTGGGGAGGCATGACTCTAAATGTCTAACTTTTGTTTTGTTGGCTTCCTGCCCCTTTTCTTGGTTCGTTCTCCTCCGTATGTAAAGGTGGGGGTGCTGATTGTTTTGTGGCCCTGTCTGTGATTCCTTCCCTGTTTTGTCGGGGAGGGGGAGCATCTGTCGCAGTCTCCATACCGCCCCTTCCATTTTGTGAGCTCTGTCTCCCGGCTCACGGTGTCTTTTCTCTCCCTCCCCCGAAGGAACCTGCTTCCTGTGACAGGGCCACGAGTCTGGGCTACAGGGCAGCCCCCCCTCCCCCCCGATGAGGTAACTGCAACCGCCTTGGAGCTCGTGGGCCTTGCCGTGCCAGCCGCGGCACCATGGCCAGAAGATCTCTGGCAGCATCAAGGCCGTGGACGCGCGGGGCGAGCCTGCCTTGCGGCCCGCCAGGAGGGAGCTGAGCGGGCCCGACTTCTGCCGTCCGGCGCGGCTGGATCTGCTGCTGGACATGCCGCCGGCGCCGGCTGCGGTGCAGCTGCAGCATGCCTGGAACCCCGGACGACCGCTCCCTCAACATCTTCGTCAAGGAGGATGACCGGCTCACCTTCCACCGCCATCCAGTGGCCCAGAGCACGGACTGCATCCGGGGCCGCGTGGGCCACGTGCGTGGCCTGCATGCCTGGCGCATTCAGTGGCCTGCCCGGCAGCGAGGCACACATGCCGTGGTGGGCGTGTCCACTGTGGCAGCCCCACTGCACTCGGTGGGCTACACTGCACTCTGTGGGGAGTGACGCGGAGTCTTGGGGGTGGGACTTGGGTCGGAACAAGCTCTACCACGACAGCAAGAACCATGGGCCGGCGGGCGCGGCCAGCTACCCTGCCTTCCTGCAACCGGAGGAGACCTTTGTGCTGCCTGAGTCGCTGCTGGTGGTGCTGGACATGGACGAAGGCACGCTTAGCTTCATGGTGGACGGCCAGTACCTGGGCGTGGCCTTCAGGGGGCTCAAGGGCAAGAAGCTGTACCCCATCGTCAGCGCGGTGTGGGGGCACTGCGAGATCACCATGGGCTACATCAACGGCCTGGACCGTAAGTGCAACCCCCCCCCCTCCCCAGCATAGTGCCACACAAACTGTGTACGGTGCAGTTAGTATGCAGTGGGTGGGGGTAGGGCTTCCATCGAGTTGAGGTTGAAAAAGCGTAAATGAGAGCAGTGTTTTTATTTCACGAAATCGCTGAATCCAAGTGAATTTCTTCCTGTGAAGGTGCTGATTCGTTATCCTGAGCACGGATCGATATTCCCGCACTTCCATGCAGTCGGAGGAGGGTGGGGGTGTTCTCTTTTAAGACTCCCGCAGTGGATATAGAATAGGGACTGGGGTTGGGGTTGTTCACATTGCATATCCCTGGGTGTCTGTCCCCCCCCCCCCATCATCTGTGAACCCGGCCCTTGGTTCTCTGGGGTGGGCCCAGGCCCCTCTGCAGACAGAGTTCTGGCGTTTTTATAACTGATATCGTACCGTGATGATAATGTCCCCCTCTGGGCCATAATGCTGTGAGTCACGCATTTCTGGAGCTGTGAACCTCTTATGTAAGGTGCTGCCCCGACCGGGTCAGTCAAGCATGAACACAATGTCGCCGGTGGCCTACCAGGGCTCCAGGGCCCGGGGCAGAGGTGGGTGGGCTGCAGGTAGCGGGTGGGGGTCACGGTGGACCCCCCCCCCCCATACACACATGCACACTGGCATGGTGAACGTTTCCCA
The DNA here is from genome assembly GCF_023856365.1 of Brienomyrus brachyistius. Lineage (NCBI taxonomy): Eukaryota > Metazoa > Chordata > Actinopteri > Osteoglossiformes > Mormyridae > Brienomyrus > Brienomyrus brachyistius. Next base: position 1,401 of record NW_026042541.1, on the reverse strand, counting down.
GTAACTTTAGGACAAGCCCCTGTCATTCTCAGCTCCCAGATGATCCAGGTTTAGGCCGAGGGGTCCGAGGCAGCTTCTGCGGAGCCTGTTATCCACCCTGCGATGGCTCTGTGACTCCAGTGTGATTACCCATCCCTGTCTGGGTCAAGATAATGAGTTCAGAACTGGGTTAAGCACCTGGAGAGTGTGTGTGTCTGTGAGCAGTTGAGTGCAGGAACTCGGTCGTCGGAGGCAGGAGGAGAACGTGGATTGTGATTCTGGGTAGTTGACGTCCTATCAAGCTTGTAATATGACTGAACTTCTGTCTAAGCCAGGGAGCCCTAAACGAAGGCAGAGAGGAGGTGTAAATCCCCCGCACTGATTGCCCTCCCCCCCCAGCTCGCGCACACAAACAAACAAAGGAACGTTCGCTCCGCTTTTGTGATGCTGGACTCTGACTCCGCCCCCTGCTGCCAAAGCCTGTGGTGTCTCTCATCTGGGAAATGGCAGCGGTGTGCCAGATGTCTGTCCCTGTATAAACAGCTGTGCGGGTCAGTGGATTTACGTGAGTCTGGAGCGCTGGTCTCTGCCGCTGGTGCTTATTATGGGCTGTGATTATGAGAGTTCCTGGCCCTGTTGCTGGGTCTTTGGTTTGCGACCCTCTGGGTTTGTGTTTTTGATGCTGAATCCGGTGGATTTTGAAATGCTCCGCTTTTTTGACAAATTCGATCTCTGCACTTACGGACATTAAACGTTTTATTGCCCAGGAAGTGGACTGGCTTTCAGGTTGACAGGCCGTTGCGTGGTTCCTGGGATGTTCCCTCCCACGGCCTGGCCGCTCTCCTGTCCCCACCCGCCGGCAGCGTTGGAGCGTTCCATTGCTTTACTCCCTCCGCCGCCATGTTTGCTGTAGGTTCCTCTCAGTTGTATAACCATGTTCCCTTAGTAGGGCTCGGAATTCCTAAATGGTCAGATGCCAGGCTCTTTATGATTCCGGATCTCTGTTTGTTTTTTCTGTCGGGGGGCTTCCTGAAGCGGGCCACTTCTGTCTTTAAATGACCCCCCCCAACTCAAACCCCCTTGTTGCTGTCTAAAGGAGGTTTTGTATTCAGAGGTGATATTTGGCCTGAGAGGTATTGACAGGCCGGGCATATGGAGGTATTTCCCCCCCACCTCTTTAAGCCCCCACCCCCCCCACGTTTCCCGTGTTGTATCCGTTTCATGTGGTCTTCATTACTACACCTCTCCCACACAAACTCGCCAACTGGCTGAATATAAACCATCTTCACTTAAGTTCCGCTCACATAATCCTATTTACCTCTTTTAAAGCTGGGTGTGGGAGATGCAGTCAGGAGGACGGAATTCCGAAAGGATGGCTTTGGAGCGCCACGGGAATGGCTGCTTCATGGAGCGGAAAAGGCC